>NW_028275163.1:8205720-8508751 GCF_013281855.1 Momordica charantia | reverse complement strand
GGAATTTCAAATCTAAAACAAAATAAATTTTTTTATTTTATTATTATTATTATTATTATTATTATTTTCGGTTTTAGTTTTATTTTATTTTAAACATTTTTTTTAAAAATAAAGATTTGTATGATAAGAATTAAAACTAAGTTGTATCGTGTGGTGTTGGCATAGTGGTAGGTTACTTAGGAGTAATTCATATGTCTCAAGTTTGAGTCTTTGTTTGCCTAAATTAATGTTTTTTTTTATATCATTATTTTACCAAACAGCTATTTTAGATAAATTTTTTTTAATATAAAAAAAACTTTTGTTTTTATAAGATTTCAAATCTTAAAACATTTATATAAAATATTAAGTAATGTCTGAGGATGTTGGCACATTGGTAAGAAGTTTGAATATGGACTCTCATCTCACAAGTTCAAGTTTTGATGGGCCCTACACTAAAATTATTTTTTATTTATTAATTTTTCTTTTCTACTAAGTAATTTTTTCGAAAATTCCAATGACAGAAATTGGATCTTTCAAATATTCTCGAGGTGATAATTTGTTTTTATAATGGTCTTTGCGCCACTCATGCTTCTTGGTTCATATTTTATCGTAAAATATGAACCAATAAATTTGGGACATTTAAAAATCAAACACAAAAATATTTTTCTTTTTGGACCAAAGTATAATAGGATAATTTTTGACAAAATATGGTATCGTTTTCGAACGAGTGTCGTAGGGTGCTAACACTTTCCCTACGCTCAGTCGACTCCCGAACCAAAAATCTATTTTCGCAAGCAAATTTTTAAAATAGGTGACCAATCACACCTCATAGATGATTGGTGGCTTCTCCAAACCCTAATCTCGAAAGAGACCCGTTAGGGGATGACGTCAGCCGCTCCGCGTCGCGATGATGTTGCGACAAAGATCAAATGAAAATTAAAAACTAGTAGATAGATGACATTCAAAATTTTATAGTGGTTCGAAAATACCTAAACCACGAGTGAGAACTAAACCGATCAATCTTCCTTTTGTCCTAGCTAAAGAGAAACCCACGATCTTTTTAATTGGTTCAAAAAACTGTGTTTTCTCACTACTCAAGGTGTACCCATACCTTAAAACAAATCCCAAAATGTAAATAGTGGTATTCACGGGTTGGGTTGGGTCAGGTTTGAGAGATTTTATGGACCAACCCGAAAATTCGGGCGGATCAAATTTGTTACCCGAAAGACCCAAACATAGTTTGTAACCCAGCCCTTATATTTTGGGTCGGGTTTTTGGGTTACTAGGAAGTTTTGTCTATTTCGACTCCCTCCTCCTCCTCAACCGCAGTAGCGGCCTCACCCTCTTCATTTCCATTCTTCAAATCTCTATCACAACCACAAATCTGGCCAAACAATCCCCAAAATCCTCCTTGTCACCGCCTTAAAAAACCGCTCCGATTTGGCCCCCTCCACCTCCTCCTCCCAGCCTCCAGAAACGCCATCCCCGACGACTTAGGTATCCAAATCGAAGCCGGCCTACATCAGTAGAGAGAAATCGAAATCCCCCAAATAAAAAACCTAGAAATCAATGAGATGAAGAAGATGAGAGAAACGAGGCGGCTAACAACAAAGAGGGGAGGGAAGGGAAGAAAATGAATGAAGATGAAGGAAGGGAGACGAGGGTGGGAGTGAGACCACGAAATAGAGGAGAAGAAGATGAGTGAGAGATGAAGGGAAATGAGGGAAGGGAGACGAGGGAGAAAGTGAGAAGATGAGAGAGAGAGAGGAGGAAGTGGGTGTGGGAGGAGGCGGTTGAAACTCTAATTGTTAAGATATATATACAATATTTTTTTTTAATTTAATGGTGGTCGGTTCGGTTCGGGTTGAATCGAGAAAAGAACCCTCCAACTCGTGAACCGAACCAAATTTTCGATTTTAAAAAAATTCAACCCAACCTAACCCGAAAATTTTTCTAACCCAACTCAACCCAACCCTTACGGTTTAGGTTGGGTTGTTTGGGTTGCTCGAGTCACCCGGTCTTTTGAACACCCCTAATGTAAAATTAGTAACACAAATAAAGTACTTCACTGAAGTGGATTTGCAAATTTCGCACTAAAGCAATAACTAAAAAGCTACACTCTAATGTATTTCTCACAAAATATATATATATATATATATATATATATATATATATATATATATATATAGACAACTAACTTGTGTGGAGAGAGTGAAAATTTGAGAGCAAAATAATTGAAGATGAAGATGTTTGCTTTGACAATTGGTGTATAGCAGAGGATGAATTTGGTGGTTTAAATAGAATTTCGTGGATAAAATTTGACTGTTGGATTTAGGACAACAAATGATGAGTGGTAGAGATTAAGAGGAAAAATAAGAAAAAGTGAATAAAGAGAATTATGAAGATTTGGAGAAATTGGTGGAGATTGAGAAATTATGTGAAATTGAGAGAAGATTTTGGAATTGAGATAATTATGGAAATAAGAAAAAGTGTGTAAATTATTGAATAAATATTTATTTGAATGTCGTCACATGATCCGTCCACGTCATCTACCACGTCACCAAAATTATTGATGCCACGTCACTTGCCACATCATCTACTACATCATCTTCCACATTAGCAAATAGCAACATCATTTGTCACGTGTTGACTTCTAATTGGTTGTACTGTCCACGTCACCTGACACATGTACTCTTTTTACCTAACTTGTTTTGGCTATAAATTGTTCGTTTGAACTCTGATTTGAGTGATTCAAATGTGTTAGATTCATATTTTCAAGCTCTGCTATAGGCACTTTGAAATACTAAAACTGTCAATAAATATAGTTTATTATCATAAAAAATTTGGTGTGATTGAAGCTCGTAAAACTAACAATTTTGACAAATTAAATGTTAACTTTTAACTTTTTCTAATTATTGAAATTTATATCTCATCAATATATTTGTTAGTTTTTTTTAGTTTTTCCTCCCCTTTTGTCCTTTCTCCCTCCCATCTTTCATCTTTCATCTTCCTCTTTCTTCTATCTTCTGGAATGCATCTAACTCTCATTTTTCTCTCTTCTGTGACGTATCTCCTTCATTTTGTGCTGACTAGTTTTATATGAAAAATATATTATTTACTACAAAAATGGTTATGAACAAAAAAAATTGTAAAAGACTTATCAGAAGATGCATCTCCAAGTACAACGGTAAACTCCACCAATTAGGAAATATATTTATGAGAAAATCATAGAAATGATATTGCTTGATTTAAGACAATTTTCCTAGTCTTTGATTTATAGGCTAATTATGTTTATTTCCTATGGTACATTATACCTTTTTCCCTGTATATAATTATTGCAACTCTATGTTGTTTATGCAAGAGTTTGCACAACGGTTCTCCACGAATCAAGCTCAAACCCGGTCTCCGGTTCCGACCTGAACACTAGGGTGGACCTGCACAAGAGGGTAAGCACTCCGACGCTCCAGTCAGTATAGATCGGACTCCGTATTTAGTTCAAGGTGAGATTCGATACCTGAGCGTGAAATGAAGCCCTCTATTTATAGGTGATGGATCCGACAGTACACACGACCGGCGGTTATATGTCTTTTCTTATGTCGAACCTGTCGGGTTCCAAGCAGGTCGGACCCAAGCCAGGTCAAACCTTGACGCCCATACTTAGCCTTTTTATAATAGGCGAACCCGGTCTCCTCGGCAGGGCCGAGGTGGAGCTAGGCAATCCCTCTTATTCAGTTTCTTCAAACACCAATAAGAGTCCTCCACGTGTCCTAGGTATATTTTACCCCCAAACATTGGCCCCCTCTCTGTCAAGTTCGATCTGAACCTGGCAGAGAAGTTCATCCGAATCCATTCTGGACACGTGGCGACTTTTCATGTGTAGACGAAATATGACCATTGCAGAAGACGTTTCGATCTGCCAGGTTGTCGGAGCACTCAAGTATTCCGTCGTTGCGTATCTCGAGAAGATCCTAGCCGCTCGTTGATTAGACGTGTACGGCGCAGAGACTTTTCCGATTAGCTATAAATAGTCCCGAGATTTGAGGTCAAACCTCACGTTTCCTGAATTTCTGGAGTTCGATCTGAAACAAGCTCGAACCTTCCATAGGTCAGTCATTCTTGTTTACTTCTTTTTCGAATATGGTGGTTTTTTTGTCTTCCCCTTCCAGTAGTGATAGCCTAGGTAGTGCGGGTCGTACCATAAGCAGTTCGCCCCCAAAACCAAGTGATTCTGGGGAGGGCTTAGCTCTTAGGTTAGAGTCCGAGCTGAAAGAAATAGAGAACTTTAGGTTCTCAGATGATGGAGAGGATAGTGATACCTCCACCTCGGGCCAGGGTCTGGGTTACCCTTCAAAGATGCCCGAGCACTATCTCGGACCCCTCCGTAGGGGATTTAAAATTCCGAACGATATTCTTCTTAGGATTCCTGAGGAAGGGGAAAGAGTTGACAATCCCCTAGAGGGATGGGTCACTCCTTATTTAAAGATGTTTGAGTACGGCCTCAGACTTCCCCTTCATCCTTTTGCTCAGGAGTTCCTGAACCGAACTGGACTGGCTCCTGCTCAAGTGGCCCCCAATGGGTGGGGTGTCATTTTTGCTTTAGCCATTCTTTTTTGGTTGCGAGCTCGGGACGAGGATGAGGCCGAGCTATTAAGCGTTGATCAACTTCTTGGGTGCTTTGAGGCCAAGAGGATAGCTAAAAAACCAGGTCGGTATTATATGTGCGCGAGGAAGGGCGCGGGTGGCATAGTCAAGGGGCCGACCTCCATCAAAGGATGGGTAGGTAAGTGGTTCTTTGCCTCAGGTGAATGGCTGGCAAAGGACGAGTCAGGTCGTCCCTTCTTTGATGTGCCTGTTCGGTTTGGGAACCTAGGTATGAAGCCGTTGCGTTTACCTCTTTGAATTTTTCTATTCTTCCTTTTTCATGTCTAACTTGAATCTTTTTTGTCTTGTGCAGTGTCGATCAAACCGATTCCCGAGCTTGCTCAAGCCACATTCAATACCCTCAAATACTACAAGGATCACTTCCCCAGGGGCCGGAAGATCGGAACCTCGGTCACCGACAAGCTACTCTTGGAGTCGGGGCTACTGGACTACAACCCTCTGGTTCGACCAATTGAAGCTTCAAGGCCGAACTCCAAGCTCGGTAAGCCGTGTTCGATCTCGACTTCAATCTTAACTTTCCTTTGATCTCTAACTTTATGTTTGTTTATTTTGCAGCAATGGTGTGCGGATTCACTGGAAGTGTGAAGCGCAAGTCCAAGGGCCGTGCTCACGCCCTCAAGACCGTGGTGGGTATTGAACCGGTGACGCCTACGGTGCCACGGATTGAGGCTCATGGTAACTCTGGGCCATCTTTTGCAGTCCCTACCCCCGTGATCGAGCTAGACTTATCTGGGGATCGATCTGGAGAGAAGCGTCCAAGGGAGGAGTCCGAGGCGCTTGACGTATATCCCCTGAACGAGGTGAAGGGAGAATCTCCTTTGAGGAGAAGAAGAAAGAAGAAGAAGACTTCCTCCTCCTCGGAGGCTGGGGCTCGTGGGACTCTGCCTACGAGCCATGCTGATTTGGTGAATGACCCCGAAGCTAGGATGGGGGGAACATCCGATGTGAGAATGCGGTTCAGGATGGAACCGTCAAGCTCCGGGGTTATGGACCAGGTGTCCCACATCTCGGTCACGTGCTTGGACCGCTGTCTGAGGAGAGCATCCAAGTTCGTAAGTGATCTTGGGTCCGTATTGCAGAGGACCATTGACAACGCTGCCGAGGTAAGTTTGTGTCACTATTTATTTTCTCAATTTTCAACTCGGACTAACCATCGTGTCTTTTGACTTTCTCAGGCGTTCGTCGCTTCCATTCATTCAGCGGTTATGATCAAAGCCGAGCTGGATGGAAGAGAGGCTTTGGTAGCGAAGGAGAGGGAGAACTCCTCTGCTGCCTTAGAGGCTGCCACCACGCTGAAGAACGAGCTGCTAAAGGCCCGGGGCGAGGTGGATATTTTGAGGGTCGAGGTGGATGCCAAGGCAGAGCTTCTGAAGAAGGAGGGTGAGAAACACAAGGCCCACCTCCGAGCAGCCCATGCTATCACCAAAGGGCTGGAGAAGGAGAAATTCTAGCTCCTGAAGGAGAAGGACGACCTTGCTCAAGTCCTTGAGGAGAAGGATACCTCAATTGGGCGCCTTACGACCGAGCTCAAAGACCTGAAGGAGCGCCTTACCAATAGAACTCTGTTGGAGGAGTCGTTCAGGCAACACCCAGACTTCGATGGGTTTGCCAAAGACTTCAGCAATGCCGGCTTCAAGTTCTTGATGAAGGGCATTGCTACCGACATGCCTCATCTTCAGATCGATCTCAGCGATCTCAAGAAGAAGTATTCTGAGAAGTGGGCTTCTGGGCCTAATGGTACTCCTGGCCCCCAATCACTGGTGGACAAGTACGTCAGGGAGCTGGACTCTGACTACTCCGATGTGGAGGAAGAGGATGCTCCTAGCCAAGAGCCTAATGAGGTCGGCACGACGCAAGAAGAGGTTCCTTCTCAGCAGGACGGGTCCCAAGAGGTGCGCTAGAAGAAGAACTGTCCAAGATCTCGACCGGGACCGATCTGGCCAGGTCGGTCTCATACGCTGACGCCAATTTGGCTAAGGCATCTGCATTGGAATTTTCAGATCTTGGAACTTGACTCACCTCGTAAGTTCCAAACTGGGCGAGGTGCAATCTGACCTTGCTCAGATATTTTTCTATTCGGGGGTCCTTCATTTGGTACTCCTCCTTAATCTAATTTACAACTAACTGGGAGTCACTAAAGACCTTAATGTGGTCGGCCCCCAGTCCTTTGGCAACGCGCAGGCTTGCCATGAGTGCTTCGTATTCGGCCTCATTGTTTGAAGTCCGAAAGTTGAACCGCAGAGCATACTCAAATTGCTCACCACCTGGTGCGAGTAAAAGAATTCTTGCACCGCACCCCCTCTCATTGGAAGACCCATCCACGTAAATTATCCACGAGAGGTCGGACTCGGTCAACTGGGACGGTGGGGTAAGCTCCGCGATGAAGTCTGCCACTACTTGCCCCTTTAACGCGGTTCTAGGCCTGAACTGGATGTCGTATTCGCTCAATTCCAATGCTCACTTCATCAGACGTCCTGACATTTCAGGCTTAAGGAAGATATTCTTCAGGGGCAAGTTTGTAAGTACTATAACAGTGTGTCTTGGAAGTACGACCTAAGTCTTCAAGCCGAGGTGACTAAAGCGAGGGCCAGCTTCTCCATTTGGGGATATCTGGTCTCGGTCTCAGTCATGGTCTTATTAGTGTAATAAACGGGACTTTGGCACGCGCCCTCCTGCTTGATTAGGGCCGAGCTGACGGCGCTATCAGACACTGCCAGATACAAGTGGAGCTTCTCTCCTGGCAATGGTTTTGCGAGTAGAGGTGCCGATCAGAGATAGTTTTTCAACTGCTCTGGTGCTTGCTCACACTCTACCGTCCATTCGAATGGTCTCTTCTTCCTAAGAACCTTGAAGAAAGGAAGGCACTTGTCCGTTGATCTTGACACGAACCTATTCAAGGCTTCAATCCTGCCATTGAGGCACTGAAGCTGCTTTGGGGTCTTGGGTGCCTCCATCTCGAGCACGACCTTTATCTTCTCTGGGTTAGCTTCGATCACACGGTTGTTTACCATAAAACCAAGGAATTTTCCCGAGGAGACTCCAAAGGCACACTTGGTCGGATTGAGCTTCATTTGGTACTTGCGTAGTACTCCAAAGGCTTCGGTCAGATCGGAAAGATGCGACTTTGACTGCTTGCTCTTGACAAGCATGTCGTCCATATACATTTCCATATTCCGACCGATCTGCTTGGCGAACATTTTGTTCACCATCCTTTGGTAGGTCGCACCCGCATTCTTTAGGCCAAAGGGCATCACCTTGTAGCAGTACAGACCTTCGTCTGTTATGAACGCGATATAATCTTGGTCTGGCAAATGCATTTTAATTTGGTTGTATCTGGAGTAGGCATCCATGAAGGTGAGCAGCTTGTGCCCGGCTGTTGCATCCACGAGCTGGTCGATCCTTGGCAAAGGGAAGCAGTCTTTTGGGCATGCTTTATTTAAATTTGTGAAGTCCACGCATATTCTCCACTTCCCATTGGATTTTTTAACTAATACAACATTAGAGAGCCACTAGGGATACAAAATTTCTCGTATATATTCAGCTTTTAAAAGTTTGTTAACCTCCTCAACAATTACATCACTCTTCTCCTTATTTACAGGTCTTCTCTTTTGCTTTACAGGTCGGAATGATGGGCCTATGTTGAGGCAATGCACCATGATCTTTGGGTCGATGCCTGACATGTCCTCGTGAGACCATGCGAAGATGTCCGAGTTAGACCTGAGAAGTTGATCAGTTCCTCCCTGTCAGTGGCCCCCAGTTTGGTTCCTATACTTACTTGTTTTTCAGGGCTAAGTAAGGGAACAAGCTCGAGCTCCTTTGTTGGTGGGGAGAACTGCTTTTTGCCTTCCCTAGGTAGGTCGTCTTGATTGGTTTTCTCTTCCAGGGCGCATACTGACGACCCTTTAAGCGCGGATGCATAACACTCCTTTGAAGTCTTTTGCTCACCTCAGATCGTGCCCACTCCATTAGGGGTTGAGTACTTCAGGACTTGATGCAGCGTGGAGGGGACGGCCCGAAATGAGTGGATTATGGGTCTCCCGAAGATGGCGTTGTAGGCCGATCTGCTGTCGATCACCACGAACTCAGCCATCTGCGTTACTTGGGTAGCATCTTGTCCGATCGTGACCGGCAGGTCAATGCACCCTTCTGGGGAGACCGATTCTCCAGAGAATCCAACCAAGGGTGTTGGACTCTTCTTCAACTGTGACCTGGTCCACCCCAGTGCTAGATATGTTGGGAGGGACAAGATGTTGGCAGATGTGCCTCCATCTACCAGTACTCTTCGGACCAGGACGCGATCAATGAGAGGAGCGATCACAAGTGCATCATTATGAGGCAAATGAACTCCCTCCAGATCGGTATCGTCGAAGATAATGGAGCAAGTAGGCTTCTGCTCCCTAATGATGCATACCTCGCGCCTGGCCTCGAGAGCTAGTTCTTTCCTTTTATTTCCAGATTGGCCCCCACTAGGGCCCCTAAATATTGTGTTGATGACCGCAGGTCGGTCATCTCGACGAGGTGGCGTCCTTGAATGCTTTCTCTCTTCTGTCTTCTCTACCGAGTCAGTCCTCGGCTTTTCTACGAACTTTTTGAAATAGCCATCTTGAATGAGATCTTCAATTTGGCGCTTCAGCTCCCAGCAATTCGTCGTGTTATGGCTGTGATCGCGATGAAAACGGCAATACTTATCCTTGTTACGCTTTTCTGGGTCTCCTCGGAGCTTCTCAGGTCGCTTGAGGAGCTTTTCCATCCCGCTTTCCTCGATGTTCGTAAGTATCTCAGAGATGGGGATGGTAGTTGGAGTATAACGCTCGTAAGGTCGGCTTCGATTAAAGCCGATCTCCGATCGATGATACTCGGTTCTGCTGCCAGAAAAGGACGATCCATTGTCCTTAGACTTAGAATCGGACTTCCTCTTCTCTTGGCTTAGCTTCTTCTGGTCAATTTGCTTTTTAAGTCGGCCAGTCTTGGTTCGGAGGAGCTCTTGTCCATCGATGACTTTCTTCGCCTTTTGTAGGACTTCGGCGAAGGTTGCTGGAGCCTCATCTCCGAGCTTCACGGTGAGGGTCTCATCGGCCAGGCCGGTGAGGAAGTAGCACATGGCCGAATCGTCGGAGCAGTGCACGACCTTCAGCTATTCCTTCTGGAACCTCGTGACATACTCTCTCAGCGTCTCACCTTCCTTCTGTCTAATGGTGGCGAGGTGAGTCGCTGCCTTTCTATCGTAATGCCGAGAAGAGAATTGACTAATGAACTCTTTTCTCAGCTGAGAGTAGGTCGAGATCGACCTAGCCGGCAGTCTCCGGTACCACAGACGCGCGCTGACTGTAAGCGCGATCTAGAAGGCGCGACATTTGATCGCATCTGTTGCCGCCTGAAAGTCCATGAGGCCCTTGAAGACCTCCACATAGTCCTTTGGGTCTTTAGACCCATCATAAGGTTTCATGGCGGGAGTTTTAAACTTTGGAGGGATTGGAGCCTCCAGGATGTCCGAGGTGAATGGTGATTCTCCCAGGTCGCCATCGTCAAACGAGCACTCTTTCTTCTCGCACCTGGCTTTGAGCGCCTCGACCTGCTCGTCGAACCTGTGCTTCATCAGGTCGAACTCTTCCCTGGTGATCATAGCTTCTGGTGTTAGAGGCTTATGCTGAGGTCAGAATTGGAGAACTCTCGGGAGTAGGACGGAGAGTCTTCCGGCTCCCGAGATGCTCTCTTCTTCTTATCCGTGAGGTGCTTTCTTAGATCATTGTCCCGCAAGCTATAATCCACCCCTTCATTGTTGGGAATGGGCTCGCGGTCGCCAGGGTGGAGAGATGGAACCTGTCCTTCCTTCTGTCCGGGTGCGCCTGGGACCTTGGAGGGAGATGCTGTTCGGTTGGCCTGCGTTGCCTCGGTGTACATTTCTTCCATTGTGCGCAACTGATGGCGCATATCATCCAACTCGCGCTGGAGAGTAGACAAAGCCTCAGGGTCTGCCGTTGGGTTGGCCCTTCGGGAGGTCTTTCTGGAGGTCCCTCCTCGGCCTCGGTTGGCTTTTGAGGGTTTAGGGTGAGCAGGGGGTAACTCCTGGTTAGCGTGGCGGGCCGATCTCCGTGGAAGATCTCCCTCTTGCCCTGCTCGAACCTGATCCTCAGCCATTCTAGCGTTAAGGTCTCGCTGAGGGCCGTTATCAGCGTTCAAACCCTTCTGTTCTGTCGTATTAGCAGAGTTTGCTGGCTGCACCATCTTTGCGTATGTTTCTTAGATCGGGATGACTTAGATCGTCCTTCCCCACAGACGGTGCCAAATGTTTATGCAAGAGTTTGCACAACGGTTCTCCACGAATCAAGCTCGAACCCAGTCTCCGGTTCCGACCTGAACATTAGGGTGGACCTGCACAAGAGGGTAAGCACTCCGACGCTCCAGTCAGTATAGATCGGACTCCGTATTTAGTTCGAGGTGAGATTCGATACTTGAGCGTGAAATGAACCCCTCTATTTATAGGTGATGGATCCGACAGTACACACGACCGGCGGTTATATGTCTTTTCTCATGTCGAACCTGTCGGGTTCCAAGCAGGTCGAACCCAAGCCAGGTCGAACCTTGACGTCCATACTTAGCCTTTTTATAATGGGCGAACCCGGTCTCCTTGGCAGGGCCGAGGTGGACCTAGGCAATCCCTTTTATTCAGTTTCTTCAAACACCAATAAGAGTCCTCCACGTCTCCTAGGTATATTTTACCCCCAAACATATGTGATTATAATTAAAAGGAATACAAGCTCTCATGCTCAAGACAGAGAGTTATTCTCCATACGCTTCTAAATATTCTCTAAAATTAGAAGGCAATTAAGCATAAAACAAAGCAAATAGAGGAAAAGGGAAGGAAATGCATTCTAGAAGACATGAACAAGTAAATAATAAGGCGAACGATGTAAGGAGTGAGAAAAAAGGAAGGAAATGAGAGAGAAAAAAGAGAAAGGTGAGAGCAAGGTTTTAAATGTAGATGTCGATGGAAATGTCAGGTCTTAATTTTATGGAAATATCTATAAAACGTCAATGTCGATGGATATTTCTATAAAGGTTAGAAAAATTAAAAAATCGTAAAAAATATTTAAATTAATAAATAAACATTTTCCTATTTCTAAATTAGTTAAAAATAATAAATATTAATATTATGTATATATTAGTGACATTTTGTTATATTTTTTCGTATTTTGTCGATTTTCTTGTACTATGATGGAAATGTCGATTTAGCCCTTATGTCGATGTCGAACCTATAGAAACAGACATGTCGATATATGGGTGAGAGATTGTAGGGGAGAGAAACAACAGGAGAAAAGTCAAATGAATTTTGAAAAAAACTGAAATATATATTGAAAAATTAATGATGAGATATAAATTTTATTAAAATAATAGGAAAAAAAACCAACATGTGTTAACTTATATTATATAAAAAAACAATTTGTTAACTCATTATTCGGTCGTCAAAGCGAGCATAGCTCAATCGTAATTGACATATATCTCTAACTAAGAAGTAAGTTGTGAGTTCGATCCCCTATTAATGATCCAGCTCAAAAACTCGAACCAGCAGTTCAAAAATGAGATTCGATCAAGATCGATGAACAAAAAAAATCATGTTGAAATAATAGATATGGACGAATTGTAATCCCTTGAATATTGATAACCCCCACCTCGTACTGCAAAACTTATTATTCGGGCCATGCCGGAATTAGAATCACTGTGATCCTAAACCTCAAAACCAAAATTTTTCTCTGAATTATTCAGTATAAATCGATAAATTCATCATTTGAAGAAATAATTTTTTAAATTCCAAAACCTGAAAAATTTTGGGAGCAAAGCTTGAAAATTTGCAAATGGTACCCCACCATGTCTGAAAAGTCCCCAAAACAACGCGTTTACACAGTAATAGTGGCGCTGATAGTTGGATCCATTGGCTTCACATAATTATGATTTGAGCGTTTGCCTGTTCGCCAACTGCCCTCTCTCTCTCTCTCTCTCTCTCTCTCTCGCGCGCGCGCCCCGATCTCGATCTTCTTCTGGCGGAGTAGAGGATGCAGATGATGCTCTCCAAGGCCTCCTCGGCCATGGCCTCGATTCCTTGCACTAGGGTTCGTCTCTACTCTCCTTTTCCCCCTGCTTTCTGCTTCCATTTTCTCTATTCTGCACATTTTTTGTTTGGCGATTGCAGCGACATGTTTTGATGATGTTTTGTTTCTCGATTTTGAGCTGAAGCGGCGTAGTCTATGATTCTATGAGGAGGGTGCTGTTTAATTTGTTGTAATCTTACTTGGTCGGCTTGTTATTATTGTCTAGTATGATTCTTGTTGCTAAGATCTGTACATCAAGATGTATTATTCTTCGTTCGTACGTCTAATATCGTGTTGAAGTGGGCAGTAAGTCCGTAACATTAGCATGGTTTGCTGATGGGTTATTGAATAGAAAATTTTATTTTACGTTTATTGACGAATGGGAGTTTCAGGTGAGAAGCGTATGTGTTTGGCCAAGCATGAAGCAACTTTCTTTTAGAAAGGACCTTTTATATGGGGTTATGCGACTCCTATCTACACCATTGAAAACATTGCGTGGAGCTAGTCGTTCGCTTAAGGTTGCTCAATTTTGCAGTGTCGTCAATATGTCCTCCACATTGCAAATTGAACTGGTAAGCTAATAGAATTTGAAATTGCTATTTTGCTGTCAATGGCATCAGTTCTTTTTCCCCGTGATGGTCTTCGGGTGGCCATTTTATAATACTTCCCTGGTTTATCATTTTTTTTCCTTTTAGATTCATGCTTTAATTCTAGAAAAGTTTTATCTGTGAGAATTTATATTTTATAGGAAGAGGCCTTATGTTCATTTCTATTTGTTGGTTGCATTTATTTCAGTTTATTATTTCTTTCTAGAATTAGATTCCGTCAATGATTGCTACACATGATTTATCACTTTAACCTGCTCAGCCACAAAACATATAATTCTTGTTCCAGGCCCATGTGAGTTAGGTGGCTATAGATTATGTTGAATGAACATTTGTCATGCTCTGATCGCTCTCCCACCCTAAATGAGGCCTTTCTTAGGATGCTGGTTATCCACTATCATTCTAGGTGCTACATCCCATATTAATTGCTTAGACACTTCCAGCACACACATTCATTTCATCTCTCTTTTCCTCTACTCCTCTGTGATAGGTACCTTGTCTTCGTGACAACTATGCATACCTCTTACATGATGTTGATACGGGCACAGTTGGTGTTGTTGATCCTTCTGAAGCTCTACCAGTTATCGATGCTTTAAGTAGGAAAAACCGAAATTTGACATATATACTAAATACTCATCATCATCATGATCACACAGGTGGGAATGAAGAATTAAAAGCAAGGTATGGGGCCAAGGTATGGATTTAACTTTTTTTGTATTGCATTAGTATTTTAGTTGACCATATTCTATAAATGTTGTATGTTTGAACCCTAAAGGACGGTCATAAAGGTAAGTACCCATCGATCCCACCAAGAGGTCAGGAATCCTTGAGGTCATTATGTGAAAGATTAAACAACTCTCCAAAAGGAAGCTGGTTTATTCTTTCCAAAAAGAAAGAGTGTAGGATTATATGGTAGTCTCTATTCTTCATTCTTGTACTTGATAAATATAGTGAGGTGAATATTTTTTGATATATAATACAAAGATATCTATTGTCACAACTCACGACTCACGAGAACATTTTACCTTGTGAATTACAAGAATTGTAACTTACATCATTACTTATCAGAAAGCATTTTGAGTTTTTGAATTAAGTATTAAATTAAAGACTTTTCTAACTTGTACTCTAATGGATGGAATTGAAATGAACTAAGGAATTGATGCTGCATATGATTTTTAATAGTCTTTGGGATTTTTCTTATCCTTGGATGAAGGTTTATAATCCTTAGAACTTATGATACAAATTTTGTACGCTCTTTCATTGGTTGTAGGTGATTGGCTCTGGAATAGATAGTGACAGAATTCCTGGAATTGACATAACTTTAAAAGATGGAGACAAATGGATGTTTGCTGGCCATGAGGTGCATGTAATGGAAACTCCTGGTCATACTCGAGGTGTTTGTTACTACTTTATTACTTTTAATAGGTCCTTTGCATGTGTTCCTTGTATGATAGCCCTCTCCTCTCTCTGCATGCTCACAAAAAATGAGAAAAAAGGGGGGGGGGGGGGGGGGGGGGAGAGAGAGAATATATGTGGAAACTTCTATTGTTATTTTCTATTATTGCTACATCTTCTCTGATGATTTGCTCTCAGCTGATTTAGTTGTTCCAGTTTCATTCGTTTTTTATATAACTTCCTTGCACTGTTAATCATTTTATTTAAAAAAAAAACCATTCTTGTTAAAAAGAAATATGATTTGAAGAATAGAAGCGTTGATGATGAATAGGAGAATAGAAATAGATGGGGGTTTTTTGGCTTCTTGACTTTTGTAGGCTTTTTACTGGTCTTCATTCTTTAAAGCTGTATCTCATTTAGGAAAAAGAAAATCAAAATTGATGATGCGTGTTAACTAACAGCTCCTTTTTATTTTTATTTTTTGATAGAATACTCCATACGATTCCATGCACTAGAGTTACAAATATGTATGATGGTGTAATACAATAAAGGATAAAAGAACATGTCCAAGGCATTTACATCAATGTACATTTTGTGCACTCCGCTTCGCTGAAAACTTGTAGCTTGTGGAGACTATAAGGCTTCTCAAAATGCTTCAGTTGTTTTTGTTTGTTCTACTATTTGAACACAAACCTGCACTAAAAAACAAAGCAGTAGATGCAATGTCTCACTACTTCCTTTTAAGGTAACTCTGGCTTCTATTCCAGTGGTTTGTGAGGAATATTTGGAAACTCTAAAGAAATGAAAGTAGTGGAAGAGGATTCCTTCCTCTTCAATGTCAAGAAGATAGTTTTAGAGTGGAATCAAGCTCCTTTCTTCTCTTTGGAATGTTTCAAGGGGAGGTCAGTCTTCCCAAGAAGTTTGCTCTAATCCCGTCACTCTCTATGATACCTTCACTGTAGTATTATAGATGGGCACACAGGTGGGCTCAAGACTTACAAGCAGGTGGTAGTTGACCTTTATTGAAAGGGATGAAGAAGTCAGTGATCATGATCATTTTTTTTTTTTGAAAAGAACTGCAGAATCTGATGTAAACATCCTATGAATGGACTTTAGAAAGGGGCCATTCCAATCAGGAAGACATAGGATTGATTTGTCTTCAGAATTACTCCTTGAAACTCTCATTCAGAATTCCAGCCTATGCATGGACTTCAACTAAATAGTAAGGGAGGGGGATTAACTCTCATTCAGTCTGTTACTAGTGGGATGCTGGCCTATTTCGTTTCAGTTTCTCTGTTCTGAATTCTAGCATCCATAAGTAAAGCCTTAGAAAAATTAATGCGGTGCTTTATTTGGAAAAGGGTTGATGAAGGGAAAGGGTCTCATCTTATAAATTGGGAGTTGATGAGTAAGCCTTTTGAGAAAGGAGGGTTAGGAATTTGCAACTTGAGATTATGTAACGAAGCCTAGATGGTTATGGTGCTTCTCGAGAGAGTTAGATTCTCTATGGCACAAGATTATAGCGAAGAAGGACGGTCGACTTCCCTTTGATTGGGTTGTTGATGAGAGGTCTAAAGGCACTTCTCAGAATCTGTGGCAGCTATCTCTTCTGGTTTTCTCTGCTTTTCTTAGTTCATTCAGTGTTGGGTGTTGGGTGGGGGGTGGGTCTGATACTTTTTTGGGATGATAGGTGGCTTGAGGATAGTCCTCTATGTTCTTTGTTCCCTCACCTTTATCATCTGTCTTTCATGAGGGGTTGTTCAGTGGCTTCCGTCATGCCTTCGCTAGGCAACGAGTTTTCCCTTTTTCTTTGTCTTCGCCGTTCTTTGTCCGATAGAGAGACGGTGGATCTAGTGGCCTTGTTAGAGTTATTGGAGGACTTTGTTGTTAGCTTGGGGAGGTGAGATGCTCGTTTGTGGTCTCCCAACGTTTCAGAAGGGTTTTCCTGTAAATCCTTTTTCTCGTGTCTGGTGGACCTCCTTCCATCTCGATTCTTTGTTTCTCTTCACTTTGGAAGGTTAAGGTACCAAAGAAAATAAGATTTTTTGCCTGGCAAGTCTTACATGGTACGGTTAATATGTTGGACTGTATCTTGCGGCACTTCTCCATTTTTTATGTTCCAGTGTTGTATCCTTTGTAGAGGTGCTGCAAAAGATCTCGATCATCTCCTCTGGTCTTGCCACTTTGTTTCATTTGTTTGGGATTGGTTGCTTCAGGCTTTTGGGGTTCACCTAGTTTGAAGTTCGAACCCGTTAATGTTCTTCGATGCTGGAGAAGGGTTAGTTCTTGTGGTAGGCAGGGATCTTTGCTGTTTTTTGGGGTTTATGGACTGAGAGAAATAACAGGGTTTTTAGAGGGGTTGAGACCTCGAGGGAGGGTGTTTGGGCTCCTGTTCGCTTCGCTTTCACGTTTTCCATTGGGCCTCAGTGTCCAAAACCTTTTGTAATTGTTCGTTAGGTGTGGTTTTACTTGATTGGAGCCCATTCTTTTAGTCTGTCTCCCTTTCGTTGGGCTGTTTTTTTTTTTTTTTTTTTTTCATCCCCTCTTTTTCTTGTGTCATTATTTTCAATGAAAGTTTGGTTTTCTCCTCAAAAGAAAAAAGAATTACCCCTTGAAACATCTAGGAGCATATTGTGAATCTTGCGCTAATCTTCTGTTTCTCATCCAATAAAGCAAGCGTCAATCTTCCATTTCTCAGTCCAATAAAGGTGTTTGAAGGGATATATTCCATGACAGAGAAATGGGATTCGGATTCTGTACATTGTTGATAGTACCGTAGTGACTGGAAGCTAGTGTGCAGAATTGTTGGAAGCGTGTTTTCTACTTTCCTCTAGGATCCCATTCATGATGCCACAGAAGTGTGTTTTATCCATTTCCAATCTTAATTTTAGAATTTGCCAAAAGCATACTTGCACATCTATATATGTGATGCCTGGGCATCTCCTTGGAAGATATTGACTAGATATTGACTCTTATGGAATTATTCAAAGATGTATTTTTAATTCTCTCATCTCCCTGTTGGTACACCTTTTGCAATAGAAACCTTGAGAAATTAAATATTTTCTTGTTGCATGGTCTCATCTCCTATCATTATTGCTGCACTATTCTTTAGTCATTTGGATTTTGGAGGTGTTTCCTCAACAGTGTGCATGATTTGCTCGAACAGCTTTGTTGTCACCATCTCAATTGTAATGCTAATATTATTTTAATCAACATAATGAAGGCTTGTATTGGAATATTTGGATGACGAGAAATGGAACCTACTGATAATAAAAATGAGAAATAGAACCACCTTTTGAGGACACATACAGAGGATATTTATATTGGGGGTTAGTGAGGTTTTCACCATCCTTATGATGCTGTCACCAAAAAAATTCTAATTATTATTATCATTATTTATTTATTTATTTTTATTTTGGCCAATTGGGATAGTTATAGATTTTGTAGCTTGTAAGCTACTTTTTTTTCCCTTGTGGGAGCCCTTTATGTATACTTTTTTTGGTTGGTACGAATGAAGCCTGTTTCCTATGCACAAATAATTGTTTAAAATACACTAAAAAGGCTTTTCAACCTGATTTTTTGTTTCCCATTTAAACTGAATTCAGGTCATATTAGCTTCTATTTTCCTGGATCAGCAGCAATATTTACTGGAGATACTTTATTCAGCTTATCGTGTGGCAAGCTTTTTGAGGGCACTCCTGAACAGGTTAGTTTGCCTTACATTTTTCATTTAATTGGATATTACATAAATGTAGTACTTTAAGCTTGCGGAATGCCGGGATCCTATATTTTTATTTTGAGGGCACCCCTTGAATCTGTAATGTGCTTTTGGATAGGGAAGGAATTTCCTTTCAGTTGCAGCGTATTTGCTAGCAAGACCCTCCAAAGAGCATTTTCCTCATTCATATATCTCCAACCCCATTTGGCCGAGAGAGCCACATTTTTATCTTGAGATTTATCACTCCAAGGACTCCACTTAGAATAGGGAGGGAAGTTGTGGATCAGTTGGCTGGGTTATACCCCCGTTTGCTTTCTGACTTCCTTTCTAGAAGAAGTCTCTCAGAAGTTTCTCCCATCTTTACACCTGCTTAACTGGCCATTTAAAAACTGACAAGAAGTATATTGGCAAGTTAGACAACACTGCATTTATCAACGTTACCTTCCCCCATCTTGAGAATTTAAAGTTCTTCCATCTTTTCAGCTTATTCTGAAATTTTTCATCAGTTGGGTCCCAAAAATTAGCCCTATTTGCGGCACTTCCCAGAGGTGTTCCCAAATAAGAGCATGGCAAGTGCCTGCATTGCAACCCCACTTAACAGCAGCTGATTGGACCGACTCCTCACTGATGCTGATGCCAAAGATAGAGGATTTGGAGTAATTATGATAAGTTGGGACCATTTTGTCAAATTATCATAAGATAATAGAATGAAATACGCTATGTATAGAGAGATATGTATGGAAGTCCTAAACTAATATAGTGTAAATTTACAATGGACGACAAAAGACTGATGATTCATATTTGTGTATGAAAGTTTAAAATAAAGAACAAGAGACATGATTCTTATGACTAAGACATTTACATCAATATACATGCCCTTGGAAAAATTCTAGGCTTTGATACCATGTAGACCAACATAGCCATTATATTATGAGAGAATGCTTCATATCACTCCATTCCATTCTCTAGAGTTGGTTATACACGGATGTTCTAGACTAATATAGTACAAGTATTTGGACGAGAGACTGATGAACTCCTGTATCTAAGACATTTAGATCAATTATACATGCTGGAACAGCAAGCAAATCCCATTATTTTAAAGAATGTCGGCAAGGTTATCTTGCCCAAATGTCACTGGTCATGCACGAGGATCTATGTTGTAATAGTGATTTAGTAGAAGTAGAAGATTTACGGATTTAATACTTTGACCAAAAAACAAGGTTTCATGAATGATTTTCATTGTAGAGGTTGATTTAGTCATCTTTCTCAGTAAGGCTTCTTCTGAGTGATTCACACACGGAAATGTTTAAGTGACGTGTACTAAATTCAAGGTAGTCACTGAATATGATTTCTTAGTTCCTATGAGATCTCTATAGAAAAACTAATGTTGCTAAAAGTGAAGTAAACTAATGCTGCTGAATGCTAGTACTAAGTAATAATTGCTTTGAGGTTGTTATTTTATTTGGAGCATTCTAATTGTTTAGCATGCCTGTTACAGATGCTGTCTTCCCTTAAAAAGATCACTTCTTTGCCAGATGATACAAACATATTTTGCGGTCATGAGTATACTTTGGTCAGTAACGTACTAACTTTTTACCCCTTTTAGAAAATACTCCGTTTTTTGAAGCTTAAATTTCTTATGCCTAATTATAAGATTACCATTTGGCAGAGTAATTCTAAGTTTGCTTTGTCCATTGAACCTAAGAACGAGGCTCTCAAATCTTATGCAAGTCAGGTTGCCCATCTACGGAGCAAGGGCCTGCCAACGGTAAAGTTTTGGCTATTCTCTCATGGGTGATCATTTGATATTTAAATTGGTTACTAGACAAATTACTTCCTATTTGTGTAAATTTTGGAAACATATTGTGACTAATAAGTTCAATGTCATTCTGCATATGATCATTTTCCACCATGAAGGCATGCCATTCTCAAACATAAGTCATGTCCATAAGAAAAAGAGTTCTCAACCTTCTAATGGAGATTTCTACTGGATTTTTTTTGTTTGCAACCCTATCTGACACATCACACATGGTAGCTATCGTGAATTTTGTGACTTTCATCTAGTTTGAGAACCCTTTCTTATCCCTTTCGTTTGAATTGAAAATGAAACCAACCATCACTTCCTGTTTGTAGAATTAATCAGAACTTCACATTATAATTGTTAATTGGAGTAGTATGGTGTGTTCAATTCAGCATGGTACGCGGCTTAATCTATTGTTTCTTGATGTGTTTTTTTTTTTTTTTTGATGAGAAACAATTATGAAATATACAAATGATGAAGCTTTCCTCCCAATTTAAGTTACAAAAAAGCACTTTCAGTTGATGCATTACTCTATATTGGATGTGAGCTTGTGAAGATGCACTCAGAAGCACCTCAAACCCAATACCATTAGCGCTCCATATGATATATTCTTCCACTGCCTTTAGTAATGCTTTCTACTCTGATTCTGTAAAATCCCAGATTCCAGCTACATTAAAGATGGAGAAGATGTGCAATCCATTCCTTCGTACTTCAAGTACAGAAATTCGGCATTCGTTAAAAGTTCCCAATACAGCGAATGATGCCGAGGTCTTGGGTATCATTCGAAAAGCCAAGGATGATTTTTAGCAGCTCTGCAATAAAAGCTCAAGAAAAGAGGGGGGTGGAAGAGTTCATTTTAGTGTATATGATGATGATAGGTTAGCACATGCCATATGTAAAATAAGTTACCAAGATCTTTGTATCGATGATTTCTTGTGAGTTCCATTATCAGTTCAGTTCTTGAGATTCAATTTGCACATCTCTTGCCACGAGAAATTGATTATTTCTTTTTATTAAATGAAGAAAAAAGCAAAAGATGAATCATTTGATCTTGTTTTGAAGTTTTGTAGAAAGGCTTGGATACGGATTTCATATAAACTATGTGGAAATGAAACACCTGGTCTCGAGGTTTGATTTTGTTGAGATGTTGATGGAAATTTGAGGAACTAATGATGAAAATGATGTAGAATTTGTTTGAAATTTGAATTAATTTTTTTATTATTGCTTAACTAAGTTATGAGTGTCATTCAGTAGTATTTTTATACTCACTATAAAAGATTTTGATTATAAAAAATTATAAGCTAAAGTATATGTCTGTCTTAATGACAATGTTTGAGGGGTTTTTTTCTTTTTTTTTTTAAAAAAATTGTCCTTATAATTTAAAAAGTTTTAATTTATTTATTTAATATTTTAAAATTATATTTAATGAGTTTAGGGAAATTTGGATTGCTTTAAGAGAGAGATTTTTTTTTTAAATTAAAATTGGTAGAAAATTTGACTAATTTACTCTATTATTTCTCTCTTTTACGGGCTCGGTCAAGGTTATCAACTCTTTGAAAAAGTTAGACCAGAAACCTCTTGTGGAATGGAGAGTGTAAATCAGGGTCTCACTTGGTTGGTTGACCATTTATGGTGGCCTAGAAATCAATTCTTTTAAACAGGGAAACGAGGTCCTTTTGATGAAATGGTCATGGAGATTTACTTAGGAAGAAGATTGACATGAGACCTTGGTACGACATTGCCTCCAATGATAATGCTTCTTCTTTTCGTTTCAAAGTTGCGAATGGCAAATGGACTCGTCCCACGTCAGAAAGATACGAGGAAGGAGTGTGCTCCAAGTGCTATATATAAAATTAAAGAGCCTATGGCCTTGGATTTTATTCATTCCAATTGACATTTATCTTTGATATATGTGATTGTAATAATTTTTTACAGAGTGGATTTTTCTTTTAATTTCTTGGTTATTTTATGTCTATTCACACGATAGAGATTCAATACCTCTGACAACGGTTTCGTGATATTTATTTACCATCTTCGAAAAAAGAGTCTTTTTTCAATGACTGCGTTGGATTAACGATTAGTTGACTTACGACTTGGGAATTAGAAGAAGACTTTTCAATCGGAGTTGAGTAGTTAGATGGCTCTTCCAGAGAAAATTGATTTGCCAAGATTTAGTCCCCTTTGATGAAGGTGATTTGTAGGTTTAAATTCCAAAGAAAGTGAATTTCTTCTCGTGGTCATTATCTTATACAAGCCTAAACACTTATAGAAGCTTCAACGGGAATGTGCAAATTGGGCTCTTTCCCTTCTATCTCTCCTGCCTATGCTTAAAAGGAGAAGGAATCTTTGGACCATTTAATAGGGAAAAAGTACAAATCCACGTCTAGAGATATACAAGTGTCATTCTTCAGATGGGTCACTGCTCGATAGTTATTGTAGTTAGAATAAGCAGACACTAACTTCTGTGTAGCGCCTTTAGTTTGTTAGTACAAGTAGTTAAGAAGACTCGGAATCGAAGTTCGACTAATGTCGCACTTGTGAAAGAATACTTGCAGCACACCTACTGAACAAAACTCCCTTGAAAGTCTTTCCGAAATTATCAATTTCGAAGGGACCCACCATTGTCCTTCTAGGAGAGGGCCCAAACTTTTGTGAGTGTTTAACGGTGAGAGTTATCTTTCACTCTTAGCGATATGAATATCTTATTATGTCTTCTAAATATAGTGGATGATTGACTTTTGGAAGCCCTCAACTCTCATTATGTCTCTCATAATGCTTATAGGTTGGGCTCAAATCATAAAAAATTCTTTTGTAATTACAGTCTCGTATTTATTATTTCGTATTGGGAGACCCTTCTTTTATAATTAGTTTGATGTTTGGACAATAGTTTTGTCACTAGCCCCTAATCTATTCTCTTTTCTTCTTAAATATACATCTTTATGATTCTTATCAAATTAAGTATCATCTCATCTCAGCTTATTATTAGCCAACTTAAGCATTTTTTAAAAAAGAGTATAATTAGAAAATATTAAAATGTAAGGAACAAAATTGAAAATTTTAAAATTACAAACATTAAATTGAACAAATATTAGCGAAAAAAAAAAAAAAAAACAGTTTTGTCAAAATAATTTTTTCTTATCGGCCCGTGAATTATTTAACATAAAGTTGACAAACATTTGTTTTGTTTTGTTTTTTTTTACAAACATTTGTTATTTATTGATATAATTAATACATGTTTATATGAATAAGTTTAGTCCCATGTAGTTGTAGGTTTAGGTGTCGAATTTTGAGAGGTTTAAAAGATTCTAATGCTTAAGGTATTTTATTATAATATTTTTGCTATTCAATTTTCTTTTTCCTATATTTTCCTTTATCAATTTTATTTTACTTGTAATTTTTTTAACATCAACAAAATTTTAGAGAATTGGCAAACTAAATAAATTGAGATATTATACAATTTAGTGGATGCATTACTTTGAATGAATAGATTAATTTATTTTAATTATAGAATTATAAAATAAAAAATAAAGAAAATTGATGTATATAGAAAATAAAAATAAAGGAAAAAAATGTAATGAGGAGATACCAAACTGTGTAAATCTTGTAAACTTATGTTTATGAGACATAGTATTGAAACTTATTTAAAAAAAAAAACAAAAATAAAAACAAAAACAAAAAATGAAAACAAAAAATGAAAAATGTATTGAAAACTCCTTGAAGGGCATTTGTTTCATGAGTATTTGAGATTCCCACGACATGGACATCCAGATTCCCGTGTTTGTTTGATAGGAATGTTGGATACCCAGACATTCGGACATCCTAGGATGTCTATACCGGAGGCATTTCAGCAATTTTAGATGTCCTCCTCTAACATGGGTTTTTAAGACTCCCGTGTTGAGGTATTTTTTTTGACAATTTTGTCCATCATTATTTTTGTTCTATAATATTTTTTCTTCACTAAGCGAGAACGGCAAGGGACACACAAACCAATAATATTTATTCCTCTTTTATTTTATTTTATTTTAAAAATAAATGTATACACTAATTCATTGATAAATGTCTAAATACAATTTTATTTATATGCTACATTTAGATATAAAATAAACATTAGTCAATGGTATAACATCTTAATTTATTTTTAGTTCAAATATAGCGTGTAATTTTTCGTTTATTTTACTCTTCCAATCGTCACCAACATAAACTAAAATTGACATAAAAATATAATATTAAATTAATAAATGAAATTTTTATATGAATTCAAATAATATTAAATTTGATATATAAATTATATGATGACCGGTAAGGGCATTTTTGGAACATTACATAAATTTACAATATTCCCACGAATAAGCCCCGCAAAATAAACGTGGATATCAAAATAGTCTCAGATATCCTTATAAATTTTATGTGGCTATCTGAAATTCCGAACATCTAAAATTTCGGGCATGTGAGATTCGAGGCATTTGAAGATGTCAGACATCTATATTCCCAAAAATCGAACGGTCCCTAATTACCTTCTCAGGCATTTGAGATGTTTGGCCTATGGTCGTAGATATAAATTCAAAAATTTAGAACTAAAGTTGTCAATTAACTTGATATTAATAATTAAATTAACATTAGTTTTGGATTTGTATTATTTTAATTAGGTTAAAATACTACTTTGGTCTATATACCTTCAATTTTTGTTCGTTTTGATCCCTACACTTTCAAAATATTCGTTTTGGTTATTGTACTTTCAATTTTGTTTCATTTTAATAATTGTATTCATTTTGGTTCCTATACTTTAAAAAACGATCATTTTTTATCACAATTCAATAATATTAAAATCAATATAATTTTTAAAATGTTAACATTACTTTATACTAAAGAGTTTCCGTTATGTTAAGTTAAAATTTTGCAAAGAAGGATTAAGATGATCTCTCTTTAAAATACAGGGACGAAAGTGAATATTTTCAAATTATAGGAACTGAAATTAACCAAAGTTTAAATTACATAAATAAAAATGAACATTTACAAAGTATCATAACTAAAATGAACCACGCTGAAAATATAGACACCAAAAATAGTATTTTGACCTTTTTAATAATTAGGTATAATTTTAATAATATTGATAAAAAAAAAAAAAACCGATTTCTCAGCGGCCCGCCCGAAGGAAGATTTTCTTCCGGCGTTTTGGTGAAATTCCAAGATTACCCCCGTGAGGCCCCTGCCCCTATATAACATCCCCTTTGCAATTGGAGTGTGAGAGAGTTCGTCTTCTCCACAACCAAAATCAATCATCCATTCTCTGTTCCTCCAAATATGTCCACACCAACCGTCGTCGAATTGGATTTCTTCGCCATGGAAAATCACGCCACCACCACCGCCACCTCCAGGTCCCGTCGGCAGACTCTCTTCCGCCGCCAGAGAAGCCTCAAAGGTCAGACAAAACTCAATTTCTTCCGCCGGACTTCCCTTCCATTCTTTTGCTCGATTTCTAGGTTTTGGTTTTACTTTTACTTTTACATCTCCTCCAGATATTCAGAGCGCCATTTCGAAGATCAAGCCTGAGATTCTGAAATCTGTAATCGCCTCTGAAAATCGCACCACCGATTGCCGCAATCGGATCGCTCCTCCGACTCCTGAATTTGCCGATCACAATCTCTCCCCTACCTCCTCCAGGTCCAGGCATTCTTCAAATCCTCCATTATTCTATGAAATCGCACCGTTTGCTGCTTGATTTGATTTCTCAAACTCCATTTTAGAGTCACTTTTTTAATTTTTTTTTTTATTAATTTTTGTTTTCAGGATGACTCCACAGAACGCTCCTCTAACCATTTTCTACAACGAAACCGTTGCCGTTTTCCACGTTTCTCGAGAGGAGGTATTTTGTTCAAAGCATTTCCTGCACGTTTGCTTATTTTTAGGGGAAAATCAACTGCGAGATCATTCAGAGTCTGAGGAGACCAATAAAAAAAAAAAAAAAACTTTTTTTAGAGTAGAAAATAAAATAAAATACTAATTATTTACAATTTTAAATTGTACTAATTTTCTTACTCTTTGGAATTCATCTCTATGAGTTTATGTAAATTATTTAAATTAGTGAGGTTTTTTTTTAACATTTCTGTCATATTTTTAATCCTTTGCAATTTTAATTGATTGTTTGTTGAAATTTTAAATTTAGCATGTTGATGAGGTTTTTACTGAGTAATTATGCCATATAGCATAAATTTAATATGTATTTTTAAAAAATGTGACTGTTTTTTTTTGTTGGTTGAAATTTTAAATTTAGCATGTTGATGAGGTTTGTAGTGAGAAATTATATCATATAGCATAAATTTAATATTTATTTTAAAAAATGAGACTATTTTATATATATTTTTTAAATATAGCATAAATTTGGCTTTCTTGATATGATTTATATTACATTTGAGTTTAAGTTTGATTTGAATGGTGCTTTTTTTAATAAAACTTTGAACTTTATATTATATTTAAAAATTGAAAATACACATTTATTTTATGGTATTTATACCTCTTTTTTTATTTATTTCATAGTACTAGTCATAGATTTATATTGTACCCATAGTATGGGTTGAATTTTATAGTATACAAATCTAAAGTATAATTAATATTTGATTTGAGGATAAAAAGAAAATGAATATTTGATTTATTCATGAGATGTGATTAAAGTTAATTAAAACTTTAATTCGTAATTTAAATTCCTTTCTTTACTTTACTTGTACCTTTAGCAAAGGAATATATAATTAATATATTTAGCACGTTTTTTTAGTTTCTATATTTTACTCTAATAGTGGAAATGATTGAAAAGATTAGTGGGTATGACTCATCCTCATAATTCATTTTGAAAAATCAATATACTTTTTCTTTTCAATAACATCTTATAGAGAAGGTAAAAGAAAAAGGTTTTCCAACAATTATCCTGAATAGTAACCATACCATAGCTCAAGCTAGTTGAACTAAAAAAAATAAAAAAATAAAATAAAAAACTCCAATTTATACTAGCTCTAAGTCTAGCATGATAATTTTATTTAAAAAAAATATAGCATGATAAAATACTATAAAAAATAGCAACTAAAAAATAATTTTAAATATAACGTAAAGAATTCATAAATAAGTGATTTTAGTTATCCAATAGGAAAATTATTTGTTATAAAAAGAAGTAAATTATTTAAGTTGATTAACAATTTTTATAACAATACAAAATTTTAAATTATCTTTTTGGAATTTGCAGTATTAAAAAAAAATTTATGACACTTTTTGGAATACTATATTTGTAATTATTATTAAAAATATACATAATTTCAAATATCTCAAAAAAGAAATTACTTTTTTTTTAAATTAATTCCCTTACCCGTTATTCATATTCCGTATTAGGCCGAAAGCATTTTGACGTTTGCTGAAAAGAGAAGCTGCAGTGGCAAGCTGGGTGAGAGAGGGAGATCAACGGCTGAGATTCCTTCAAATGAGTCCCAACAACTAGTAGACGTTGATCCTAATCTTGAAGATCAGGGTACATATATGGTTTATTTACAAATCTTGATAAGTTCCTAAATTTTCAATACGGTGTCCAATCAATTTTACAACATTTCAGTTATTAGAGGAGATAGGAGAGTGAAAATAAGTTAGGGGTCTAGAGACCTTTGACTTAATATACACAATTTTAAAAGTTCAAAGATTAAACTCACATCAGACCTTTAATCTAGTTTAAAATTTTTAGATTGGATTTGGTTGGTGATAAAAAATAGAAACCTTTGAAAACAATGATTCATTGAAAAAAGATTTTTTTGTTTTTAGTATTTTCAGATATGTGTTTGATAACAAATTTGAATAAAAAATTATGCAACGTGAGGTGTGTTTATCAATATATTATTAGTGGTAGTTATCAACTAAATATTTAGTTTAATCTAAAATAATATTAACTAATTTAATAACATTTTCGTTATAAATTTTGTATAATTATTATTTTATATAATATGTTATATTTTACCTATTTTAATTTTAAGAAAAATGAAATGAATTTATGACATAAAATAATATATTTATTATAAGATTTATCTTTTTTGTATTTTAAAGTTTCAAATTCAAAATCTTAAAACACTAAAAACATTATTTTCAAAATTTTAACCTGGATTACAGAATCCGAAAACAATTTTCAAATATGATGAATTATATTCAAATGGTCAAACACCCTTATTTTTTCTCTCCCATATCTTACATATATATATGTATGTATATATATATTTTTTCCCCTCCATATGTAGACATTATTTGGAAGAAATAATACTTATCCACAAGCCGTTTTTGTTTTATTTTTAGATATGAATTGGCGTGTTTGGTTCATTATTGTGTGTTCGCAGATCTTCCATTGGCAAGGAAAAGGTCACTTCAGAGATTTTTGGAGAAGCGCAAAGAAAGGTAACAACTCATAACTCATACATATGGACACACAATTTATTATTACTCCATTAAATTAAATCTCCATTAGTGTAATATCATAAAAATTTAAATTTAAACCTTGATTATAGCTTAAATAGTCATATATCATATAACTTTTTATCGAGTTTCACTATTTTCTCCTTTTATATGTGATGTATTGTACTCAAAAAATACTAAATTTAAAGAAATTAAATTTTAAATTAACCTAATTTCAAATAATCTATATGCAGCATAAGCTTTGTAGATTTTTTTTCCTTGGACAATAATACCCTTCTTATTTTAGTAAATTTCTAAACTAACTTTAGTTTTCGTACTAAATATTACCTATTAGGTATTGTAAACAGATGTATAAATAGTAAAAAAAAAATCTATTCAAATATAAAATATTGTTTTTGTCACATATTTTAAAATGTAACACCAAGGTTTAATAAAGTAAATATATAATAATTTAGTTTTGTTTTGCTAAGTATTGTTCAATTTTTAATACTATTTTATCACATGCATTCGTTTAATATATATATATATTTTTTTGGAACCAAGTTAATAGTTTTTTATTTTAAAATAATCTTATAAATTATATATGAATTAGTAGTAACTTCTATAAATGCTTATTTTACTGTAAGTTATAATGTTATGCTATTAACACTTTTAAAATATTATATTTGGGATCGAAGATTAATTATTTTATGAATAAATAATTTTAAATTAAAATAATTATTATATTTAAAAAAAGTATTGGTAAAGTGTTCATTCTTGTCATACATTTATTTAAAAATTAAATATAAAATAAAAAAGATAAAATACTAAATATAATTTTATTTGTAACTTTATCAGATAGGTCTAGTACCAAGGGTGTTAAAGAAGTATCGGTGATAAAAAGCTTGAAACCTAAATTATAAAGATCGAAGTGAGTAATTGAAAATTTTATCGGTTTATGGTCTATTAAAATTAATTTCAGTTGAATAAAACCAATTTGAATTCATTATCAATTAAGAAAAAACAAAAAAAAATTCTTTTACGTACTCTAAAATTAAATATGCATTTATTTTTTAGTTCTATTTTATTTAATAATACTTTTTTATTTTCCAACAACTTAAAAAAAATAATTTCTTAAATTTTTGGGGAGTAATTTTTCATTTAATAAAAATTAGTATTCAATTACTAACTTTTATTCTACGTTTTAAAATAAGTAAAAAGATATCGAGACACTAATATTTATTTTCTATTTTTTATTAATTCAAACCTAATTCATGTGATGAAATTATATATTATCACCTAACACAACTAAGTATATTGTGCAGTCCTACTAATAATTATTACTTAAAAGTCAAATTTTTTAAAAACTATACTTTAGTATAAGATAAATACAATAAAAAATATAGCATGCAACCCACATGATAAAATATCTTAAGAAAAAAAAAATCATTTAATTTAGTGAATCTGAAATATAGATTATATAATACCTGATTTTAATTCTTTTAATTTTGTTATTTTGTTATACTTTTGTTATTATTATTATTATTATTTTCTGACAAAGGTTCTAGATTCTTTTCAAAAGGGAAAAATTAAACGCTTAAAAGATTTTATAACACTATTTTACTTTTTTTTTTTTTTTTGAAAAGTGGCACTAATTTACTTAGTAATTGGTTGGTGATGTGAAACTTTATTATTGATGCATTTAAAATTAAAGAAATGCATTTTGTTGGGACCAATTATTATTATCAATTAAAACTTTTTTTTGTCTCTTTTTTTTTTTTTGTTTGGTCATGATTTATAGGTTAATCCCCTCTTGCGCCTATGCTTGTCGCTTCTAAACCAGAGAACGGAAGGACTACTCATTCTAGAACAATAATAATAAGTACAAATTATGTACTTTTTTCTTTTTATATTTTAATTTTTAATTTTCATAAATGATTTATTTATTTGTTTTCTTGTGGGTTTTGCTTAGCTAAGTTTGGCTTAAACCCTCTAATTTTACTTCCTTTCAAAGACTGTGGAAAACTCTATTTTAGCCCCTTTGCTTAGTTGGCACTTTGGTAATTTCTATTGACAGATTATTTTATTTAGTTTTTGAAATTTGAGTAATAATTATATAATTTTTCCATATCTTTGCTGTGTTAGAGAATTATGGAGGGATAGTTGATAATTATTTTTAGATTGTTTATAATAAGCCCTGAACTCAATTGTTTATCTTATTTAGTTGTAATTAGAGAAGTTCTTTCTGTAGTTGTGATTACAAGAAGTTGCATGTTTCTTCTTTAGTTGTAATATTTTCAGAAAATCATGTTGACTAACAAAAAAATTGTATGAAAATGTAAAATTTTATCTCCAATGGTAGATCTAAAAGAAATATAAACATTAGGAGAGAATTTATTTTTAACCATAAAGTTAATAAGATGTATCAATTTTTAAAATTTTCAATTTTATTAAATTCAACCTTAAAGTTTGATGATAGATCTTTGTAATTTTTTAACTGAAACTTGAAAAAGGTTTTGCAATGAACCTTTATATTAAATTTAAATAAAAGTGATATTTTTTGTTTGAAGAATTGTTAAAGAAAATATTTCATGTATATGAAATTGATAGGATTTGAGAAAAACTTATTTTAATGTCAAACTTGATTTATTAGTGAGTTTTTAGTTTTTTTGTTGATCAGCGGGTGAAAAAGGGAAATTGAATATAAGGTGAAACTTGCAAGGTTAAACACTTCCATATTCATCAATTCAATTCACTCGTATGTTTTCTATTAAATAAAGCTTGCTCATAAAGAGTCAAATGAAATCAAAGTTTCACGATTTTTGATGGTGTGCTAGTGCTGGCTTTCATTGATATGGATAGTTACAGGTGTTCATAGCCCTTTCATGGTGATACATGCTCGATACATAGTATTATTTGATACATAGGAATCATGAAATTCATTCACGGAAACCAAAATTTATCATGATCTTTATTGATTATAAGACCCTTAATCTTGGTTAATTAATTTAATTAATTTATGTTTTTGATGATAACAAACACACTTGGTATTAATTATTTTTGGCGTGTGAGAATTATTGTTATAAAGCATAAATTTATTATGAGCTTAAATAATATTATATGATTTACTGATAATACATATTTTGTTTAACAAAAGAGTTTCAGTGTTTTGAAGTATCCACAGTGTAAAGCTCGAAAACAATGATGAAGAAGTTACGTCGGAAATAAATTTTCTTCTTGATGAAGAGGTATAATCTTTTCACAATATTATTTGTGTAATAATATTTTCACTTTATTGTTTTGCTATTTTATTTTTTAATTTTTTGTAGTACAACGTGGAGGGGATTCGAACTCAATACCTTTTAGTTGAACTATGCTCACTTTGGTTGTTTTGCTAATCTATATTAGTATTATTATGATATTTTTATTTTATGTGACATATAATGAAAATTTTCAAGATATAACAATAGAATTGTGAAACAAATTGGTAATAGATTTCTTGATTAAACCAAGATATTGAGTAATTATCTATATCAATTCAACCAACTCATTTACCCACAATTTCATTTATATAATAAATGTGCCTATTCTTTAGACAAAAATAACACCATAAATATGATTCATTATTTAATTTTAAATATTATAAGATATTTTTAAGATTTAATATTTAATTTAATTCATAAAATATAATACGAAAAGTTGTCCTTTAACCTACATAAATGTGTTCCATAATTATAATGTTGAATTATATTTAAATTTTGAATATTAAAAATTTTAGAATCTTTAAAGTTTTTTTGTCACTCTTTCATTTTTAAATTTTTTTTTTGGTATTTTGTTACTATTTTATTTTCTATAGTTATATAATGACTTTTTTTCACTCATTTCCTGCCACTATTTGAGTTATATATATATATATATATTTTTTTTTTTTCTTTACTCGTCTTTCTCTCTAAATTTACTTTATTTTATATATTTTTATGTTTCTAAATTGAATGTAGTTGAACACGATAATGACTATTGTTTAGCAATCTCAAACATTCGTGACAAGTAATTTTTCTATTTGATTATGTGCACATCGATTTTCTTCTTCCTTATGGACTATTATTCTTAATATGATTTTATAATTAATCTTAAATTTATGTTATTACTTAAAATTTTTATGCATGATTTTAAACTTTTAAATTTTATTTTTAGTTAAATTATGTTATAAATGTTTTCACCGTTTATAAAAGTTGGATAAAATGTTGATATTTTATTTCAAACTAGAAATACGTAAATTAATTTTTATTTTTAAATTATATCAAATTAATTAATAATTATCTTTAATTATAATTAATAATAGAATTTAAAAAGTTTTGGAAGTTTAATAATTAATGCAACATTCAACAACTTTTACAATAGTATAAACACCTCTCTCTTCAAACATTTTTCTATAAAATTTTTTTATCTTCTCCTCCAATGCATGACTATGATTAATAATATATATTTTATAATTAATTTTGTTCTAAAAATATTTGTAGGGTTGGAAGCCATTAATTTAACTGTTACAAAAATCAAAACTATTTCATATAAATTGATAAGTTCACAATTAATTTTAATATATAAGAAAATAAATTGGAAATATCACGTGCATTGAGAAGGAGAAATGATAACCAGCCCTTGGAGGGGTTTTTTTTTTTTAATTTTTCAATATTATTATTCAATTAAATCTCATTCATTCCTTCCTTACCTATCATCAATCCAATGGTCTAAATCTGGTTTCAAACCTTTTTTCCCTCCTATCTAAACAACACTTTCTCCCCAAATTTGATAATAATTCTTTTCCAATTTTCTCTCCAATATTTTCATGTTTTTCTCTTCAAATTTTCAATGTTCTTATAATTTCTTGGGAGAGAAATTTTTATTTTGAGAGATCTTTGAACTATCCAATTTTATTTTTCTTAGCCATTTGAGGGCTTTTATTTGTAAGAATTTTTCTTACAAATTAAATTTATGAGGGAAAATTTGTAAATTCACTTTTTTAGAGAGTGTGTAAATTTGTTCTTCAAATTTGTATTCATTTGTAAGGGTTGCTCTTGAGCCCGAAAAAGAGCATTGTAATGGTTTGATCCTGAACCGTGGAAAAAGTTCTTGCTCCCGAAAAAATAACATTGTATCGGTTGAACTCTGAGTCGTGGAAAGAGTCAAGTTCTTTAATTGAATACCCAAGAGGAGATTGGGAATTGGGGTAGGCCGATGTTGCCGAATCACTATAAAATTTTCGGTGTCATTTTCTCTAACCCTCCTCTATTTAATTTTTGCAATTATTTTTTTTATTATAAGTTACATGAAATTAATTGTTGGAATTTATTATTCAATTTTATGTGCAATATTTACATTGAAATTAATTAGAGTGCTTGAAATTTTATTTCTAATTTATGTTAAAATTAGAATAACCTACTCAACATGTGAGAAACTGACAGTTGTCACCCATAAATGTTTTATTGGATTTAAATTTTTGTTTTTTTTCACCCCCGACATGTTTTTTGAACTATTTTTCGACTTTTGACTTTTGGTACTTATGTAAAAGACTAAAATACCCCTGCTAAAAAAATCATCCCCCTCAACATCCTCAATATCAGACTTTCTTCCTTCTCTCTCCCCCTCAATCTCGGCCCACCATCATAATCGAAATCAAATACTACCAAAAATTTTGGTACAATTAAATTTATGCTCGATTTTCTTGTTTCGCCATAAAATAAAAAAATTAAAAAGAAAAATTAAAAATAATGGTCAATCTCCCTCTCTACTTTTTTACCTTCGGAACAAAATATCAACAAATTTGCGTTCCTTTTGTTGGGAGGTTACATTTATTATTATTATTGTTTTAAAGTCTGAATTTGACTTTTTAACTAGTGATGATTTGGGATTTAGTTTAGATTCTGTTGAAGATATTTTTGACATATCGAAATAATCATATTCCTGAATCACCATATTTAATGAATATCTATAAAGTTTGACTAATACAACATTAAATATGACCATTCCCCTTATTTTCCCTTCAATATAATTTTGTTTTGTGTAATAGGTGTGGGCCTTGATCTATATTTATGCTTTCTTTCTCTCTTACTATTTGTGGGCTTTACGTTTGTAATAGTTAAGCCCAGCTAGAAACCCAATCGAAGCAGAATAGAATATAATTGGCTTTATCTTAAAAAAAAAAAAAAAAAAAAAAAACCTTTTGGTGTGTCTATTTTGTCTATGCAGTTTCAAAATGATCCCATCCCTAAAATTTGGAATGGTTATGGAAAAGGTTTAATATAGTGGTTACGTGAGATCCATTACGTCTCACCCTATAAATAGGTGCATCATTTCATACCTCAGGTCAGTTCTAATTCCTCATATTGAGCTATAGGTTGGATCAGATTCTTACTTAGTTGAGTATATTCGAAGAGTTTAACAACTTAATTTTGTGCTAGGTTTAGATATTTCTATAATTTATTTTGGTCATTTATATTGCCTTGATTTGGAAGATTTTGGTGGTTGAATTTTATATTATGGGTGGTTCATCAAAAAAAATTTAAATTTAAAAATTTGAGGGAATTATTCATTTCTCCCTAAATTTAAATTAATTTAAATTTAGGAAGAAATGAATCCCTCAAAATATGATAATTTTTTTTAGTACAAATAATATGATAAAATTTAAAGTCATTTATATATGTATTTTAGTACATATGTTAGGAGTGGAAGGTTGAACTCACATCATGATATATGCTAATTACTTACCACTGGTGTTTTATTCAATTAGTCATTCTCTTGTTCGAATTGTAATATTAAAAAAAATATATTACTTTCTAATATCTTACTGGTATATTATTCAATTAGTTATAACTCATAAAAACAAATCTTAATAACAATAATATCTGTTAAGATTAAAAATAATATAAGCCATCTAGTAAAATAATATGATTTAGTATCCTATGACATTTGTGGAATGTTGTGGGCTCAGTAGGAATATTTTCCATACCATATTCTTTATTTATACTTTCACATTCTTCGAAAAAGTTTCCATTGAAATTTGAATAACAATAATAAAAAAAACCAATTCGTACAACATGTTATTAAATTACAATTTTCTTTCATATTTAATTCATTGGAAGTATAATTAAATCTAAATCATTACATAAAGATATATTTTATCTTTTGTGAGGAATTCAAAGCATATAAAATAAATTTAAGTCATGTTTTCCATAAAATATAGTACATGCGTAAATTACACGTGAAATTGTATTTTCCTCGGAATTTTGTTTGATGAAGAATGTACACACAACAAATTTAATCTAATTAGAAAATATTATTCAAATACAACTAACTTTGTCCTATACAATTAATTTAATTTAATATATTGAATCAAGATATTTAGAAACTCGATGTGTATAAGGGTAGAATAATATATATACTTAGGTACTTATTGGTCAATACTTGTATCTAAGTTTTTTTTTTGGAGTACAACATGTTGGGATGGGAGGTTGAACTCACCACTTATTGGTTGAACATAAATGTAAATTATCGTTGAGCTATGCTTGTATTGACAACACCTAGTGTCAAGGTCGAAGCCTGTGTCAACTATAGGTCCTTCGTGTCGAGATCCCACCTAATGTCTGGTTGGGTCCATCTTTATATTGCGTTGTTTTAATAAAATTTCTGCCTCCCAAATATTTTGTCTTTTGACTTTGTCTACTATTTTAGTTCTGCATGGATACAAAGGGGACAAGCTATAGAGTTCGACTTATTTTATTTTTTATTTTTATTTATTTATTTTTATTACTCTATTAAATTGTATTTTAATTGTTTCAATAACAGAAGTTTACTTTATTATTAGTTTTAATATACAGTTTAAATTAACTTAAATTAAAAATGTTAGATTTATTTAAATGTTTAGCTTTATTAATAAGAAAATAAAAAATGGTTTTGTTTAAATTTTGTTTTATTATTAAAATAAAAAATAGATAAATAAAAAGATTTGATTTTTAAATAAAGAATTTATTTTAAATAAAAAGATTTGTTTTAATTTTAAAAAGAAAACACTAAAACTGATTTTTGAGTTTGTTATTCTTTGTTTCCCTCATCAAAATTCTATATGGGGATAGCTACATAACGTCTCCGCGTTTGGTCGGTCGATCGATCTCGGTCATTCGTTTCTTTCCTGAAGGAGGTAGTGTGCTTGATCGGTGCGAGCAGGGACGATAGAAATAAAACGTTTTAAAATAAAAGCAAAACTTTCTAAATAAAGATTTCAAATAAGTTTTAGAAATATAAAGTTTGTTTAATATTAAAATACTGAATGTTTTTTTAATTAAATAAAAAGTTTAATTTTAAAATAAAAATACTTGTTTGTTTTTAAATAAGTTTCTCTTAAAAAAAATTAATAAAAGATTTTGATAAATTGATTTTGTTTTAAAATCAATGCTTTTAGGTAAATAAAGACAATTTTGAAAGATAAAACTTCCTTTGAAGTTAATTTATTATTATTACTTTGTTTTTTTGAAAGCACAAAAGTAAATTATTATTATTTTTTCTCTCCAAACTTGATATTAAGTTTCTTTTAATTTTAAAAAGAATTATCTTCGGAAGAGATTTAAGAGGAGAAGTAAAAAGATTTGAAGATAATCTTTTAGTTTTTAAAAATACATAATTGAAATCTTTTTAAACAAGTTTGTTAATTATTTTTTGGGAGAATCTCAACAAATAAAATTTTTAAATAAGAAATTTTTGTTGAATTAAGAAATAAAGTTTTCTTTCAAAAATCTTTTTAATTTCGATTGTTTTGTAAAAGAATATCTGTTTTAACATTTTCGTTGAATTAAGAAATAAAGTTTTCTTTCAAAAATCTCTTTAATTTCGAATTGTTTTGTAAAAGAATACTATGTTTACATATCTTAGGATGTTGACATAGTGGTAAGATTTTTGGTTTTTAATGTACAAGACCTAACTTCGAGTCTTAATGCCTCATTTTATCATTTATGAGTATATTCCAAGAAATTTAGTGATTGAAATGTCATGTTAAAGTTATGATCGAAAGATCAAATGAAATAAAAATGAAAATGGAAGGAACTAAAATGATAGTACAGAAACCAAAATGAATATTTTGTAAGTATATAGACTGTGAATTGAAAACCTACAAGTTACAAAGTGCCACATGAGTCAAGACTAAGAAAGCCCGTTAATGGGTTGAACCCTAGAAAATCCAAACCCCCGAACAAGATCCTAGAGACGGAAGCCTAACGATGGGATCATCGGCCTAAGGACCACAACCAATTGGCTCACGAGTCAACTGGTCGGCAAAAGATCGACTAGGCCATGGGTTGATTGGTCGATCTGTGGCATGACCTTGCTGGTTGGCCATGGCCAACCAGCCCATAGGTCGACCAGTGGTCCGCCCATAGCATGACCAAAGTCGACTGCCCAGGTCCGCCCACAACATAGACCAAAGCTAACCAACTCGTGGACTCATTACTTTGCTCCAATGTCTTGATCCGTGACTAAGGAGGAGCTCGAAATCGATGAATCTTTTGTTGTTGAGAGGCTGGTCGATCAAATTCAAGATCCTTTTAACCTAAGGAATTCAAATTCTACTATATAAATAAACGGTAAAGACTCATAATCAAAAGTTCACTGCAAAAAACCCTATTTTTCTTGCTTTACCTTACATAACTTGATTCCGACTTGTATCAAAGTGTGTGTGGCTAGAACCACAGAGAGATTTCATCGACTCTCTTTATTCTAATGGATTGTTGTTAATTCAAATTTACGACATTAACGTAAACAAAACAGATGTTTTAAAAGTAAAAAAACCAAAATAAATTAAAGTACCAAACGAAAATAGTATTTAAACCTTATTATTATTTCAAATATAGTTTTGGGTGCAACTTAAAGTTATTCTTCACAGCTTTATTTTAAATAATAGGCCATCAAAGAATAACTTTTACCAATCTGCCAACCTGGAACTCTACTGAAAAAGAACTTTAAGAATTTAAACATATTTATTCATTGGATTTTTTAAGATATTAGCAACTTAGATTGATAATAATAACGCAAAATTACCGCACTAGTTATTAGATAAAATTTTTAAAGAATAGTAATCATAAAATCAAATTCATTCGTGAAAGTTGTAAATAAATAACCACTTTTGAAGTTAAACAAATTAAAGAAAATCAATGTAACAAAATTAGTTTTTCAAAAAAGGAAAAATACACACCCAGGTCCAAAGACATAACATATATACATACATTGCATGCATGCAACAAAAATCAGAAACAAAAGACTAAATCAAACATGAAGTTGTATATCTCAACAACAAAAAACAGAACTAAATGAAGAATTTGAATCTAAAACTTTTGACTTATGAGTAGCTTTTCAAGTCATATGACAAAAAGACAATGACTATACTTTATTAAATAAAACAATTATAACAAGACTAATTTCTTTCTACAACAAAAATTATTAGTCCTTTTTTTTTCTTTTTGCAGTTGAACACCCATATCTCATGATTCCTCATCTCTTCCATTATCAATCTAGAGATCAAAATGTAAAGAAATCTAAAGAAAAATTATGAAACAAAGAAAAAAAAATGAACAAATTCAAACTAAAACCAAAACCAGCCCCATTTGCCTGCCTTTTCTGACAAATACACATAGAAACAATATGGAAGCAAAAGAAAGAGGTTTTTTTTTTTTTTTTTCCCTCTCTTTCTCTCTCACTCTTCCTCTATTTTTATCATGAAACAAAGGAAAAAAAGAAAAAAGAAAAAAGAAAGAGAAAGAGAGAAGGGAAAATGAGAATGAAAATGGAAAGGATTTATGGAATAATGTCATTTTCAGAGCGATCAAAATGGAGAAGCTGACCAGTGCATTTAGGGCAATCTTCAAGATGTTTTGGCACCATAAAATACATGAGGCAGCTCTTGCATCCTGCAACTACCAAAACATCACCTTCTTTCTCTTTTTCCTCTTCCTTCTTGTCGTTGTTTGACTCCTCGCTGTCATACGAGCTGTCGTCGTCGTCCGAATAGTCGTCGTCGTAGTCTTCACTGTATTGATCTTCTGTTGTTGACCTTGGATCTTCCTTTGCCTTCATTCCATTCCTCCAGTTTATGTAGTATATCTCCCCTGTCTGCCAAAAAACCCCAAAAAAAAGAAAAAAAAAATCCCAAATTAAAATTTCATCCACTTTTTTCTGGCAACCCAACAGCAACAAATGGGTTTTTCTAAAAATTGAAATGCAAGCATTTGATTTTTGACCATAGAGAGAGAAAAGGAAGAAAAGGGTTTCTTTTTTCCTTTTTCCTTTTTGGGGTTTCCAAATTTCAAACCCTAATTCTTTTTCTTTTAGGGAGGGCATTAAATTAAACCCTAAAGATTAAAAAGGTGAAAATGAAATCAAGATCTGGTGAGTGATGGCATATTTATTGAACCAAAAAAAACAAGAAAAAAAAGAGAGAACCTTTAAATCGAGGCATTGCTCCCAATGGTAAGGGAGGGAGGTGTGGGAGTTGAGATCCAAAGTAGTTTGAGAGTGGACATTAATTTCTTCAACTTCATTGGAATTGGAAGAAGAATTTGAATTTGCAGTGCCGCCACAGGAATGAGAATGAGAATGAGAATGAGAATCTCCGTAACGGCGATGGCTTAAAGAACAGTTTTGGAGAGACCTCTCTAAAGCAGCAGTAATGGTGGCCATATTTGGACCTGTATTCATTACTACAATTCTAAATCAAACAATAAGAAGAAGAACAACCACAAGAACAAGAAGAAGAAAAATAGAAGAGAGATTAAGGGGAGGAGGGAGATTTCAGGTTTGTGATATTGGTCGAAAAATAAAAAGAAAAAATTAAAAAAAAAAAAAAATAATATGTGGGTGTGGAGAGAGGGGGGGTGTACGCGCGTGAGAATCTTAGCGGAACAACTCAGGTGGGGTCCACGACGTCCTGTCCACTTCGGGGAACCCTCATCGGTGGACGCATTATGCAATATTCGAATATGGAAGCCCCACGCGCGGGGGGAGCGCGCGTGTTGCATATCTTCCCAGCTGGTTAGATTTTTTATTTTTTATTTTTTGGGGAAAAGTGAATCAACCGTAAATAAACTCATTTACCAAAAGGAATGCCGCACCTTTCTCCAACACTTTCTCACTTCTTTTTATTCCTTTTCGCTTTTCTATTTTTTTTTTCAACTGCCATCATTTCTTAAATACTCTTTTTCTTTTGGTTAAAGAATAAAATAAAATACTTTAACTTTAATTTTGTAACCTATTTAAAAGTCGTTGGTTAAGATTGGGTGGAGTTTCTTATATGAGTAGATTGATGATTCTAAATGGTAATAAAATCGACATTTAATTTTTATGAATTTTTTCATTATATAAATTAAATTGTTACTGTTTTTAAATTATAAGAACTAAATAGTTACATACTAAAGTTCAATAACTAAAATGTTATCAATTTGAGTACATAGAGTGACTTACTGGTTCAAGAACTAAATCATACCCAGGGCAAAAATGTTGTTTTAACTTTTTTCCTCTTTATTAGAGAGAAGTTATTATTTTTCTCTTATCTTGAGTTCTCCGTTTGAGTCTAAAATATATTTTTAAAAATACAATAACCCAATCCAAAAACTCAATATTAATTAGGAGGAGGAATATGACATTCCAAGTCTTCAGAACCTATGGTATCTACTTTGATACCATGTTAAATCATATACTTAAACTCAAAAGCTTTTAACCTTTTGGACCACATTAAATTTAACCTCTTATCAATATTTAACACATATAAAAAATTACATTAATTTTGTTGTTACAATCTTACTTTTAAATGGAATAATTACGTCTCAAATTTATGAAATTGTTAAAATTAAACCTGATTGTTATAACGACTTCATTAGTGGTTGTCCAAAACATAAGTATAAACCAGCTCTAAACTGCACAAGTTGTTACTATATATATATATAAAATTTATTTTATGTTATATACTTAAAAATAAAAAAAAATGTTAATTTACCAAAAAAGCTGTTTAGTTAATCAAAGAAGGTCCCATTAAACATGTGTTACCATGTTGGCAATATCGAATGTCTGTTGCTTTGCGTTGGTGGAACCCATGAGAGGATAAATAATGGGAGAAAATAATGTAGGAGTCCATCATAGTTATGTTGAAACTCTCCCAATCATTCCAATGTAATAAACTAAGAGAGTTTATATATATGTAGGGATGCAATGAGATGGGGTAGGGTACTGCCTCGTCCTCGGTTCCATATGGACTTTTAATTTCCATCGGAGAACTGGGGTCGAGGTTGGAGAATCTTCGAAGAGAAAAAAATCTAAATAATTATTACAAAAGTAATCTATATTTATGAAAAATTAGTACTAAAGTTATTTACTCATTCATGTAATTGATTTCTGAATATTTAAGAGAGAATTGGCTTCATTGGGGGTTCCCTAAAAAAGCTACGGAGATAACAAAATGGAATTAGAGGAATTGTGCATGAAAGAGGCATTTGGTGTGAAGAGAAGGAGAAAATCCAGAAAACAACCTTCATTAATTATTTTAAGACATTCCTCGACTAATCCATTTAGGATGGATATAACATGATTATTGATTACATTCCACGTAAGGTATCATAGGAGATGAATGTCTGTCTAATGGCCAACCTCAATTACTAAAGTTGAAAGAGAAAGAGCAGTTAAACAAATCATGCACCCATCCAAGGTGCTAGGACCTGATGGGCTTTCAGCACTTTTTCTGCAAGAAATATTGGGATGTTATTGGAGATAAAGATGATGGAAAGTTTCCTTTAGACATTATGAACATGAGACGCTCAATCAAAGATTGGAACCTCACTCATATTGCCTTGATTCCAAAAACCAAGAGGCCTATGGCTGTGGTGGTAGACTACAAACATATCAATCTTTGTGACGTATCCTACAAAATTGTAATGTTGGGAAATAAAGGCCAAAATTTGAACTGGGAGCTAAAAACGTTGTGCCGTGGGCGGAACTACTGCCTTGAAAGCAAAATCGGCACGACTTCACTGCTAAATCGTTTTACTGTTGGTGTGCTCCCCAAGGTTAACACAACCTCCAACTCAGACGCGCATTTGAAGGAATGAGAGTGGAATCAATCTCGTGCTTAGTTTAAAGTGGTGGAAAGATGGAAAATAGTGTAATTGAGGAATAAAATAGGAGAGAAATGGGATGAATTGGGATGATTGATTTGGAAGGAATCACACTTATTTATACTAACGGAGTGGCCCAAAATAGATTTTGAATTTAAAAAATAAAAAATCTACAAAAATTTTGGGCCACCCGTCTGTCCTTTGGCCACTTCGTCATTTTTTGACTTCCACAACATATGCTAAATCATCCACATTTCCTTGAATTGTTCCGATTCAATTGTCATTCTCAACAATCCCCCACGGATGACAACATAGTAAAAAGAAATAAGTGATAAAAACTTAAGCATTAATATCTTTTGATTTGAATTAATTCATAGTGAAGCAGGGCAACAACCTAAATAATGAAAGTGAGTTACCTCTTGAACTTCCAATATTCTAGTTGAGGCCCACATAATACCTTTGAATCCTCGATTTTGATTCCATGATAGTTGTCAAGTGCTTTTAATGACCATTTACATACAACTTGGGTCATTGTGAAAGCTCTAGAAAGATGCTTCATAACTCTTTCATAGAAGGCGGCATCGCCTTCACAGTCACATTGTCGCTTCATCAAGTCTATCATAGATAAACCATTCAAAAACTAAGCTATGAAGACTTTGAATATTATCCATCAAGTCCACGCATGGACCACCCAAAAAGGATTATGGATTCACATGTTTCACTGTATCCATCAAGTCCATTCATGGACCACCCAAAGAAGGGCTATGGATTCACATGTTTCACTGTATCCATCAAGTCCATACATTGACTACCCAAAAGAAGTGTTATGGATTGAGCATCATGGCTTGAGTCCCATACATCTTAAGGACCCCATAATTACTCTCCTTGTTTGGTATTTGGTGAGAGGATCCGCCAAGTTCTTCTCGGACCTTACATACTCCAAAGATATAATTCCATCTTTCAGCAAATGCTTCACAGCTCCATGTCTTAGACGTATGTGGCGTCTCTTGCCATTGTACACACTGTTTTTGGCAATTCCTATGACAGCTTGTGAGCCACAGTGTATGGATACAGGTACAGATTTCCCCCACAATGGCATGTTTACAAGAAGGCTTCTCAGCCATTCAGCCTCTTGACCTGCTAGTTCAAGTGCTATGAACTCAGATTCCATGGTAAAGCGAGCAATGTAGGTTGTTTTGCCGATTTCCATGAGATAGCTCCACCTCAAAAAGTAAACACATACACGCTAGTGGAGCTCATTTCATCATTATCTGTAACTCAGTTTGCATCACAATATCCTTCTAGCACAACAAAAAATTTGTTAAAATGCAAAGAATAGTCCATTGTACCCCTAAAATACCTTAACAATCGATGTAGAGCAGTCCAGTGATATTTACCAGGGTTATGAGTGTATCTACTCAGTCTGCTTACCGCATATGCAATATTAAGTCTAGTGTAATTCATTAAAAACATGACAGTACCTGTGATCTTTGCATATTCGGATTGAGATACACTATCACCCTGATTCTTTTTAAGACTCATGTTAGCATCATAAGGTGTTCTTACAGGTAATTTATCAAAGTGATCAAATTTTTTCAGCATTCTTTTAATGTTGCGTGATTGACATAAGGAATACTCATTATCATTTTTTCCTTATGTTTACACCAAGTATTACATCAGTCTATCCTAAATCTTTCGTTTCAAAGTGTGAAGAAAGGAACAACTTGGTCTCATTAATGATATCTAAGTTTGAACCAAAAATGAACATGTCATCAACATACAAGCATATTATCACACAATCAGCTCCAAACAATTTTGAGTAAATACATGTATCAGAGCAATTTACTTTACAACCATTGTTTACCAAAGTGCCATTAAATTTTTTCGTACCATTGTTTAGGAGCTTGTTTTAAGCCATAGAGAGATTTTTTAAGCTTGCATACTTTATTTTTCTTGACCAGTAGCTAGAAAACATTCAGGTTGTGTCATGTAGATCTCCTCTTCTAAATCACCATTAAGGAAAGCTATTTTTACATCCATCTGATGTATTACTAACCCTCGAATAGCAGTCAAGGGAATCAAATATCTAATTGTAGCAATCTTGTTACAAAAGAGTATGTATCGAAGTAATCAATGCCCTACTTTTGTGTAACCTACAACCACTAGTCTAGCTTTGTATATTTCTATCGTGCCACATGGTCTTATTTTTCTTTTAAAGATCGATTTATACCTAATAGGTTTATTTCTTATAGGTAATTCTATCAATTCCCAAGTTTGATTCATAACTATGGAGTCTAGTTCACTTTTAATAGCTTCTTTCCATAGGCTAGAATCTAAGACATTTATAGCTTCTTGGTAGGTTTTAGGATCTTCGTCTATCGAATACATGCAAGCAAATTGATCATCTATCTTGTTAAAGTTTTCTACTAGATAGAAAGTTAGATAGTCAGGTTCGAAGCTTTTACTAACTTTTTGCCTTTTACTTGTCCTAGGTTTAGAATATATTGCATCATTGGATCTAGGTTCATGGTCTATCATATCAACAGAAGTGGAGGCCAATCACATGCATGCAGTTTTTGAAATACCACTAGATTCACCACCAGTTCTAATCGTAGGAAAGACATTGTAAAAAATGCAGCATCTCCATATTCACATATTGATTTATCATTCAAACTTATGAACCTATATGCAAAACTATTTTAAGCATAACCAATGAAAACACAATAAAAAAGTTTTAGATCCAACTGTTGGTTTTTTGAATGCTGGATATACCACCTTTGCCAAGCACCCTCACACCTTCAAGTAGCTCAGATTTGGCGAATACCCCTTCCAGAACTTGTATGATGTCTTATCCAACCTTTTGCGAGGGACCCTATTAAGAATAAAACAAGCAGAAAGTATAGCTTCCCTCCACATATCATTAGATAGACAAAAACTTAATAGCATGTCATTTATCATCTCTTTTAAAGTTCTATTTTTCCCTTCAGTTATTCCATTCTGGTGAAGTGAATATGGAGCAGTAAATTCATGTATAATCCCACTTGATTCACAGAAAAACTCTAAGCAAATTATCATTATATTCACCATCCCTATCTGATCTTATCCTTTTTATCTTTATGTCTAATTGGTTTTCTACCTTAGCTTTGAATTTTAAAAATATACTACTAGCAAACTTTAATTCTAAGAGTTCAATATACCTTGGAGTGACAGGTTTAATAGGTTTTTTTTAGCAAACTTTACCTCTACACAGATAGAAATTTTGTAGTTTAGGCAAATCAGAAGCATTAATTAAATTTAAAGTTCTAAGCCCTTAAATCGATGCAATATTCACATGCCCTAATCTACCATTCCACACATCAAGAGACTCAACGATGTAAGCAGAAATAGAATTAATTTCATTTGAAGAAGTAGTGTTGAGAACAAACAAATCATCTGCAAGATAACACTTACCAACAAAGTCACAATTTTTGCAGATGATAATCTTGTCGGCCCCGAACACAATCCTAAATCCGGCTCGATTCAACAAACCTTCTGACACCAAATTTCTACGCAGGGAAAGAATATACAACACATTACTTAATGATAAAGTTTTGCCAGATGTGAGTTTCGAGAGAACCTTCCGTTTCCCAAGTACTCCAACAGTGGCAGAGTTTCCCATAAAAACACATTCGCCATCAGCAGAGTCCTGAAAGTTGTGGAAGAGGTCACGATTTGAGCAAAAATGTTTGGACGCTCCTTGTTGCTATGCTGTCGCGATGCGGAGCGGCCGACATCATCCCCTGAAGGGTCTCTTTCAAGATAAGGGTTTGAAGTTGCCACCAATCATCTACGATTAGTCACCTATTTAAAAAACTTGGTTTATGAAAACATATTTTTCTACTGAGCGTAGGGAAGATGTTGGTACCCTACGACACCCGTTCAAAAACGGTGCCATATTTGTGAAAAAAATTATCCTATTATTTTTATTTGGTAAAAAAAAATTATTTTTGTATTTTGATTGAAATGTCTCACGTTATATTAATTCACACTTTGTTATAAGATATAAATTAATAGGTATGGGTGGCACGAAGGCCATTAGAAAAATTTTATCACATATGCCAATGTGCCAACACCTTAAGAAATAATTTAAGTTTCTTTTTTTAAAATACAAACGTTTTAGTTTTGAAATTTGTTAAAAAAGAACGAAATTTTTTTTATTTAAAAAGAAAAAAACCTTTTATTTAAAATAATTATTTAGAAAGAAAACAATGATAAAAAAATAAAATAAAATAATTTTATTTTGTTGAGCTCCTTGGATCGTTGTGTTGTGGTCGGAGATGCTGTCGCCGAGGTGTTGGGGCCCTTTGCAGAGATGAAGACACGAGGTGGAATCAAGGATAGGAGGGAGAGGGAAGAAGAGGAGGGAAAAGTGGGTTTGTAGAGGGAGAATGGAAGACAAAAAAAAAAAAGGCTTTTAATGGGTAGGTGGATTTTGCAAAACCAAACTCTCCTCCTTCTCTCTTTGCACTGTGCCACACCCCCTTAAATAAGCACGTAAGGTAACGGTAAAGAAGAAATAGTCAAATTAAACAAAGGATGGGATGGAGGAGGAAATGAAGGAGGAAGAATTGGGATTTTGATGGGAAACAAAATTAGTTTTGTTTTAAAAACCAAAATCTTTTTTAATTAAAAAAATCCTTTATTTAAAACAAAATCTTAAAATAAAATAATAAAATCCAATTCTTTAAAAACAAAAACAAAAATTTAATTTAATTAAAAAACTTTACCTTAAAACTAATAATAAAGTACATTTATGTTATTTTTACCAAAATAATTAAATAAAACTTAATAAAATAAATAAATAAATAAATTTTAACAAAAGAGCCGGATCAAATACGGTATCTACACTCCTGTGTCAAGAATTCAGTCGAATTTGTTCTCTACCATATTTGCTTCTACAACCACAGCGGCAATGATATCATCCATCTCTGTAAGCTGCAGACATAGCGTACTAGTTTCGATTTCTCGATTCTTCCACTAGTATTTTTGGGTTGGAGACCTTTATTATTTTGAGCTCTATCCTTTGCAATTTGCTTCCCTTTGTTTTTGAACCTGACTGTGGAAGCACTAGAAGATTCAACTAAATTAGCTTTAACTGAATTTAAGGATTGAGAAGAGAGCTTATCCTTTAGCCCGTTGGCTTCCTCCATGCGCACGTGACTGGTCGGTTCTTGTAGAGTCAGGTGCTTCTTTTTATGTTTCAGGTGGTTGCGATAATCTCTAGGAAGGAGGAAATTTCTCGAGTAACACATTGCCTAAGAATCTCGCACATCTTCATGTCTTCAGACAACACACTTGCCATTAGGTTCTCGTACTCATGAATCTGATCCATCACCGGTTGTTCGTCCAATATTTGAAATTGCAGCCATTTACCGACGACGTACTTTTACCTGCCTGCATCATCCCTGCCATATCTAGACTTTAACGTGTCCCAAATGACCTTTGCAGATTTTTGGACTACAAAGAGATAAAAAAGAGAGTCGTTCATATTGTTGAGAAGATGCCCACGGACCGTTTTGATGTCTTTCTCGAATTGTCAATTTCGACGACAGTGGCAGTAGACGTCCCGGGATCACAACGACAACTGAAACGGTGGCAACAGCAACGGCAGGCGGATAAGTGACGACTGTAGTGATGGAAGTGGCAGTGGCGCCAGCGGTAGCAGCGATAGGCTACTACTGGCTACAACGGTGGCAGTAGCGGTGGGCTGAGCAGCAGTGAGGATGTAGTTGATCTCCAACTACTCAAAGAAAATCAGTAATTTCTGTGACCATTGGCAGTAGTTAGATCCGTTGAGTTGTTCCAATTTTGACAAGTTCGACAAGACCTTCCCAGATTGGATAGCAGCCATGAGTAGATGGAATTTTGCTTTCAAATTTTTGGGAAATAAAGGCCAAAATTTGAATAGGGAGCTAAAAATGTTGTGTGGTGGGCGAAACCACTACCTTGGAAGCAGAATCGGCACGACCTCGGTGCTAAATTATTTTACTGCATGTGTGCCCCCAAGCTTAACACAACCTCCAACTTAAACGTGCACTAGTCGAAATGGGAGTGGTATCAATCTCGTGCTCAGTTTAAGGTAGTGGAAAGATGGAAAACAGTGTAATGGAGAATAGAATATGAGACAAATATGATGAATTGAGATGATTGATTTGGAAGGAATGACCCTTATTTATACTAAGGGAGTGACCCAAAATAGATTTTGAATTTAAAAAATAAAAAATCTACAAAAAGTTTGAGTCACCCATGTGTCCTTTGGCCACTTCCTTCTTGTTCAACTTCCACAACATATGCTAAACCATCCACATTTCCTTGAATTGTTCAAATTCAATTGTCATTCTCAACAGTAAATAGGTTAAAAAAGAATTTCAACAACATAATTTCAGTCTCAATAGACCTTCATTCATGAAGATTAATTTCTGACAACATTATTATCTGGCATTACTTAAACAAAGAAGCAAAAGGGAGGAATGATTTTGCGACCCTAAAACTCGACATGAGTAAGGCCTATATGATCGAGTGGAACGGGTATTCTTGGATAATTTTATGCATAATTGGGTTTTGATGAGCAATGGATAAATCTAATTCTAGAATGATATTTCTAGGACATGTTTCTCAATTACTATCAATGGAGAAGCCAAAGAATGCATAAGTATCCCAATATTTTTTTTAGGTTGACTCAATTGTTGTGGTTGAAGGCTCATGATCTTTTAAAGTTGGTATGACGCTTCTTCCTTCTTTTTGAAGCCCTTGGTATTCTTCTTGACCCTTCGTTCTTCTTCCTTCCTGTTTGATGTGTGCTTTGAGTTCCTACAACAACAAAATAATTTGAGTTAGTTAATTTGTTATTTAATTGCAAATCATGCTTACCTTGAGTTGTTAGATTTTGTAGGGTCCTTGGTTCTGTCTCTCCCACTTGGAGTCTTTTTTCTTCTTCCTCGATTGAGCTCATTTCTTTTTGGATGGTTGTCTTTTTTCAAGTTCGGCATTCTTCTCTTGGTCAACCTTTCCTCGGATTTTGGTCACCGTGAGCATGCAATCTCTCATCTTGATTTTGTATCTCTTTAACCTCTTTGGGACTTGTGCAACATGTCGAACTACTGGAGATTTGCACTTCGAGAATGAAATCAATTTTGTGCTCTATTCCTCTCAATGGTTATAACTCCCTTATGCATATGCTTGGAGAAGTCATCCCCGAGTTCCAGCAAAGCTAAGGAATACTAGGAAAGTATTTTGAAGTTTTTAGGTTAGGAGACGAGTATCTTTACAACATAAGCATAAGTGGTAATTAGTTAAAACACAACGAATAATTGAACTTCCTATGAGGCTCACTACATCCTACCTTTATTGATGGCTTTTACCTTTTTGTCTCGACTTCCAATCTTCTTTTCTCCAATTTTGTTGGGTCAATGTGCATAATTTTTTTTTTTTAAGAAAGTGGTACTAAAGTGATTTTCTTCCCATTATAATTGAAAGAATAGCGATTAAGAAAACCATAAAAAATTTCTATCAGATTGCTAAGTTCTTTCAAGAAAAGGTCACTAGTATGCATAGGCACAATGTCACAAACAATTTCATCTTTATACGTACCAATTTCAAAAGGAACTTGAATTTGCTTTTAAAACTTCACATCACCACTATCATTTAACTATTGCAATCTATAGGGTCATGGGTGTGGTGTACGTGGTGGTTAACTTCAATCTATCCACTATGTCGGTATTAGCTACACCAGTACAAGTCCCACCATCAATTATATCACTACAAGGGGTGGAGTTGACTATGCATCTAGTGTGCAAAAGATTATCATTTTGAACCTATAAGGGATCTTCTTTATATTGAACATTGAGGATCCTCCTAGTAACTTAGGCTATGTCTCTAGCATCCTCTACCTCCTTTGCTTCTAGGCTAGGGTGTCTCCCACTCCTTGGATGACCTACATCGAAAATATCGTTATTGTAATACTCACATTGTGAACGTAATCAGTTTTTTATGAATCATCAGATGCTTCTCTTGACGAATTAGGTCTTGGACTGGTAGAATCAGTTCCAACACTGGCAGTACCACAAGGAGGAGCAGAGGTAGACGAAAGATCAGGAATGGTGGAGAGGCACGAGTGGCTCTTGTTTGGGAGTAAACGTACCTAAGACACGTGGAGGACCCTTATTAGTGTTTGAAGAAACTGAATAAAAAGGATTGCTTAGGTCCATCTCGGCCCCGTTGAGAAGACCGGGTTCGCCCGTTATAAAAGATTATGGGCACCAAGGTTCGACCTGACTAGGGTCCGACCTGCTCGGAACCCGACAGGTCCAATATGAGAAAAAACATATAACCACCGGTTGTGTGTGCTGTCGGATCCATCACCTATAAATAGAGGGCTTCATTTCACGCTCAGGTATCGAATCTCACCTCGAACTAAATACGGAGTCCGAACTATACTGACTTGAGCATCAGAGTGCTTACCCTCTTGTGCAGGTCCACTCTAGTGTTCAGGTCGGAACCGGAGGTCGGGTTCGAGCTCGATTCGTGAAGAACCGTTGTGCAAACTCCTGCATAAACATTTGGCGCCGTCTATGGGGAACTACTACCAACCAACAATATGCTCATAACTCATTATTCACTCACCCCCGACATGTCACATGTCTCTCAATCCACAAATTAATATTTCTTACAAAATTTTAAATCAACAGCTAAATTATAGTTTTCGATTTTAGTTTTCATCTTTTAAAACTATATTTTATTTTTTCTATTTCGGCATAACAAACCACGTTTACAAAGTCAAATTTAATGTCATATTATTTTTTGGACTTCCGAGTTAGAGGAGACTGTTCTTTAATAAGTAAAGGGTGCGATGTGAAAAGAGTTTATCTTGTGCTCAAGCCCTTAAGTTTACGAGTTAAGAGGTGCGAGATGGAAATTATCCATATTTGAGTTCTGACTTACGAAAGCAAATTTAAAAGTTTAAGGAAAAGTAATGAAAGAAAGAGTCAGAGCTAGGTGCACAGAAGTACAATCAAACTGGAGAAATGGAAATTTCATTAATAAAAAACGACAGAGCCAAGGCTTGTATACCTTGTAGCTCAGCCCAAAGGTTTACAAAAGAAGAAAAAAAAATATAAACAACAACAAAGCCAACGAGGAGACTCAGCCGCTCCCTAGATGAGAAGATAGCTCGCATTGAGAACCCAAAAGGTTGACCTCCTGAGATCCGTTCTGCTGAGAAAGAGCTCCCTCTTGGGTAGTGCCGACCTCAGTAGGCTCCTCACTTGGGGCCTCGTCTTCATCCATGTTAGAGTAGTCAGAGTCCAGATCTTTGACATATTTGTCCACTAGGGATGCAGGACCTGGGGTGCCGTTAGGCCCAGAAGCCCATTTCTCAGCGTACCTCTTCTTCAGATCGCCGAGGTCGACCTGGAGGTGTGGCATATCAGCAGCAATCCCCTTCATCAGAAATTTTAAGCCTGCGTCGCTGAAATCTTTGGCAAACCCATCAAAATCTGGGTGTTGCCTGAAGGCGGCTTCGAGGAGAGCTCCGTTGGTGAGGCGCTCCTTCTCCGCCTTCAGCTTGGCATTGAGACGCCCAATTCAGCGTCCTTCCCCTCAAGGGCCTGGAGCATATCGTCCTTCTCCTTAAGGAGTTGGAACTTTTCCTTCTCCAGCCCTTTAGTGATGGCGTGGGCAGCTCGGAGGTGGGCCTTATGCCTCTCATCCTCCCTCTTCAGCAGCTCGGCCTTGGCTTCAACCTCGACCTTCAGTATTTCCACCTCGCTCCAAGCCTTCAGCAGCTCGTCCTTGAGCGTAGTGGTAGCCTCCAAGACAGCAGAGTAGTTCTCCCTCTCCTTCGCTGTCAAGGCCTCCCTTCCATCCCGCTCGGCCTTGATCATGATTGCTGAGTGGATGGAAGTAGTGAACGCTTGCGAAACATAGAAGGCGAGCATATGTTAAATCACAGAATAAGCAAGTAAAACCAAGTGCTAAAGAGCAGATCTTACCTCGACAGCGTGGTCGATAGTCCGTTGCAGCACGGACCCTAGGTCACTCACAAACTTGGATGCTCTCCTGAGACAGCGATCCAAACAGGCAGCCGAGATGCGTGACACCTGGTCTTTCACCCCAGAGCTTGACTGTTCCATTCTGAACCGCATCTTCACGTCGGATGTCCCCCCCATCCGAGCTTCCGGGTCATCTACCAGATCGGCGTGACTTGAAGGCAGGGGGCCACGAGGTCCAACCTCCGAGGAGGAGGTGACTTTCTTCTTTTTCTTCCTCCTCTTCAGAGGAGAGGCCTCTCTCACCTCGCGAAGAAGTGACACGTCCAAGGCTTCAGACTCGCTCCTCAAGCGCTTCTCCTTGGAGCGCTCCCCAGTAAAGTCCAACTCGATCACCGGAGTTGGAACTTCAGAAGATGGACCCGCCTGGTCCTGAGCTACGTGCTGATCCACAGTAGGAGTAATTGGATCAGAGCTTCGAACTGCCTTAAGGGCGTGAGCACGACCCTTAGACTTGCGTTTCACGCTGCTCGTGAATCCGCACACCATTGCTACAAAATAGACACGCATAAAATTAGAGATAAAAGAAAAGATAAAATTGAAGCCGAGGTCGAACACGGCTTACCGAGCTCAGAGTTCGGCCTTGAAGCTTCGATTGGTCGAACCAGAGGGTTGTAGTCAAGAAGCCCCGACTCCAAGAGAAGCTTGTCGGTGACCAAGGTTCCGATCTTCCTGCCCTTGGAGAAGTTGTCCTTGTAGTATTTGAGAGTGTCGAAGGTGGCTTGAGCGAGCTCGGGAATCGGCTTAATCAATATTGCACAAAACAAACAGAAGTTCGAGTTAGAAGCAAAAATCAAGAAATTAAAAGGAAAGAAAACAAGAAAGACTCCGTAACTAAGTTCCCAAACTTAGTGGGAACATCAAAAAAGGTACGACCAGACTCGTCCTTTGCCAGCCACTCTCCCGAGGCAAAGAACCACTTTCCTACCCATCCCTTGATGGAGGTCGGCCCCTTGACTATGCCACCTGCGCCTTTCCTTGCGCACATGTAGTATCGACCAGGCTTCTTAGCTATCCGTTTGGCTTCGAAGCATCCAAGCAGTTGCTCGACACTTAGTAGCTCGGCCTCGTCCTCATCCCGAGCTCGCAACCAAAAAAAGGATGGCTAAGGCAAAAATGACACCCCACCCATTGGGGGCCACTTGTGCCGGCGCCAAACCAGTTCGGTTGAGGAACTCTTAAGCAAAAGGGTGGAGAGGAAGTCTGAGACCGTACTCAAACATTTTTAAGTAAAGAGTGACCCATCCCTCTGGAGGATTGTCAACTCTTTCCCCTTCCTCCGGAATCCTAAGGAGGATGTTGTGTGGAATCTTAAACCCTCTACGGAGGGGTCCGAGATAGTGCTCGGGCATCCTAAAAGGGTACTCCAGACCTTGGCCCGAGGTGGAGGTATCGCTATCCTCTCAATCATCGGAGAACCTAAAGTTCTCTATTTCTTCCAGCTCGGACTCTAACCTACGAGCTAAGACCTCCCCAGAATCGCTGGGCTTGGGGGGCGAACTACTTATGGTCCGACCCGCGCTACCTATGCTATCGCTATTGGAGGGGGAAGACAAGAAAACTACCATATCTGAAAGGAGACAAAGAACAAGGGAAAGTGACTGACCAACAGAAAGGGTTCGAGCTGGTTTCAGATCGAACTCTAGAAATTCAGGAAGCGTAAGGTTTGTCCTGAAGTTTCGGGACTATTTATAGCTAATCGGAAAAACCTTTGCGCCGTACACGTGTAGTCAACGAGCGGCTAGGATCTTCTCGAGATACGCAACGGCGGAATACGTGAGTGCTCTGACAACCTGGCAGATCGAAACATCTTCCGCAACGGTCATATTCCCTTTACGAATGAAAAGTCACCACGTGTCCAGAATGGATTCGAATGAACTTCTCTGTCAGGTCGAGATCGAACCTGACAAAGAGGGGGCCAATGTTTGGGAGTAAACGTACCCAAGACACGTGGATGACCCTTATTAGTGTTTGAAGAAACTGAATAAAAATGATTGCTTAGGTCCATCTTGGCCCCGTCGAGAAGACCGGGTTTGCCCATTATAAAAGATTATGGGCACCAAGGTTCGACTTGACTGGGTCCGACCTGCTCGGAACCCGACAGGTCCGATATGAGAAAAAACATATAACCGCCGGTCGTGTGTGCTATCAGATCCATCACCTATAAATAGAGGGCTTCATTTCACGCTCAGGTATCGAATCTCACCTCGAACTAAATACGGAGTCCGATCTATACTGACTTGAGCGTCGGAGTGCTTACCCTCTTGTGCAGGTCCACTGTAGTGTTCAGGTCGAAACCGGAGACCGGGTTTGAGCTTGATTCTTGAAGAACCGTTGTACAAACTCCTGCATAAACAACTCTGATACAATTTTAGATATGAAATAGGGACAAAAATATTGTCTACTTTCTCATTTATTGAAGTGTACAAAAACTCCCTTAAATAGACTTACAAAAATGTAACCACTAGTGTAGTGTGGTAAATCTAGAAATAACTAACTAAACAAAACAAAATAACAAAATAGGATAAAAACTAAATAACAAACCATGACCAAAACTAAATAACAAACCACGATCAAAACTAAATAACAAACCAATCGAGAAATATAGTCTAATACTTAACTACACAAGAAAAGTTAGCAAAGAAAATAAGCATATAACAAAATTCTCACTTCAGTCTCGTGGAAAGTAAACTCTCTTTGGTAACTCTCTTGGGTAAGACTTGTTTAATATGCAATTCAAGAAGCAACAGTTACCTTGATGCACCAACTAAAATAACATTCACCCCAAAAATAAATCGGCAATACTCCTTGAAAACATAAGGTAGAAGCAACATTCAAAATGTGCTTGTGTTTCTGCTCGACGCGTCCATTCTGTTGAGGTGTACCCACACTTGAGGTTTGAAATACAATTCTATTATGTGCAAAAAAAAAAAAAAAATCAAGCAATAAAACTCTGTTATATTATTACCATGAACAATTTTCACCTTTTGAGAAAATTAATGGTCAATCATGTCAATAAATGACATAAACATTTGAAAAATGTCTCTTTTTATCAATTAGCAGATAAACCCACACAACTCTCAGTAATCATCAACAATAGTTAAAAATTAACATGCAGCATAACGAGAAGGTTCATTATACAAACCCCATAAATCACAATGAAGTAACTCAAATATTTGAGTGCACTTATTTTGAATCGAAGGAAAACTACTACGAGAACATTTAGTTCGATAACAGACTTCACACCCTTTATCCAAATGACCCCTAGAATTGGAAAGAAAATGAAGTAACTTCACTACGTTCTCGAAAGGTACCCAATCGATGATGCCACAACTTCAAGACTTCGAATTAGCAACTGAAACGACTTGCACTATTAAACTTTGGTGTAGATAATAAAGTCCATCTCTTCGCTCACTCGTGTCAATCACCTTCCTCGAACATTGGTACTATATAGCACAAAAGTTAGAATCAAATTGAACAAAAAAATAGAGCTTGTCACTCAATTGTAAATCGACATTAAATTGTATTGTAATTTAGGAACAAAGAGAACATTATCGAGTATGATTGAGTCAGTCAGTTTCATAATGTCAGCTTTAGTAGCTACTATAATTTGTCTATTTGGGAGCCCTACAGGACAGGATGGAACTAGTTTAACATCTAATAGACAAGATTCATTCCCGGTAACATGATGAGAGCATCCAGTATCAATAATCCAATCAGTCATGTTAGACTTACCATACAGCATGTTTGAAGAGGGAGTACCGAATGCAGTTATTAAGGCCACCCATTGTTTGACTGTAAATTATGGAAGGGCTACGCAACAGATGATATATTGTGAGGGCTGTAAGTAACAACAACATTTTCACGTGCTGTGGGCGCCTATGGTTGTTCGAAGTTTGTGGAATGTTGTTTGACCTCTCGAATTTCCTTTCTTATTGGAGGAGGACCGTACCTCTCCAAGTACCAGTCTTTTGTGTCATGTAAAACAAAACATGTATTGCTGGAATATCCTGATGTGTGATAATGAGTACATGTCAAGACCCCCTTTTTTGCTCGATCTAGTCACGACTTTTGTCTACTATCTATACGCACAGCAAAACTAACTACCTCAGGTTTCTCGTCGTTGTTCGATCTAGTTCGAGTAATCCGTCTAACCCGCTCATCTTGAGCGCTTGCTGAAATGCTCAATTCAAGGATGGAAGATAGTCATGTGACAAAAGAATAGTCCTTAATTGACCATAATAATCAGAACACAAACTGAGTAAAAATTATAGAAGTCTATCATCAGAATATCTTTTTTCATGTAGTTTTCTAATATGACAAGAATATGCATATTTCTGTTCTAACTACAGTCACAAGAAATACGAGGCTCGTGTTTATCAAACTTGTCCTACAAGACATTCAATTTACTAAAATAGACAACAATATGCATATTTATGTTTTGTTCACAATGGCTAATATCTCCCTTAAGTTGGTAAATACAATGACCATTGATAACCGAGAATCATTCATTCAATCATCTCATAACATCTTAGCATCATTATAATTTGATATATAGAACATGCCTAAGGATCGATTATATTCGTAAGCTATGAAATAAGCATATAATAAATTGTGACCCAATATCATTTGTCCAGGCGAAATGACCTTAGTGATAGTTCAATTAAGAAAACCAAATTTTCACTGAGATCATTTATCAAAGTTATCAAGCCTTAAATGAATAGGAGTAATGAAATCACCAGGGCGATTTTGTGCCCTAGATAAAACGATGAACTTGTATCAATTTTCGTGGCTACTCCTAATGGAGTTTTGCTAGTGGAATTTTGTCGTCCTCTATCATGATGAAGCAAAATTGGACCAACCCAAAAACAAGACAACCAAAAAAGCTTATTCATTACCAAATTGAACTGGTGGGATGAACTGAACCGAACCAAACCGACGAGTTGACCTAGAACAAACAAAAAATTGAACCGTACTTAAATAAACTAGCAGTAGACGACGGGCCTTAGCAACAACGACCGGCTACCACAAGGAAAAATCAATAGCCTTAGCAACGATGTCTAACAATTCACGGTAACCGACGACCAATCTGATGGACAGCGATGCAACAATCGGATAGACAAGGACTAACTATACATGACGATTGACAACATGCTACGATTGACAACCAATCAAATGCGTGGCAATGTAACAATCAAGCGATGCAGTGGCAGACAGACAATGCAATGAACGGACAAGAACCAGTGCAATGACAAACACAAACGAACGCAGAATCAGTGACCAACCTAGGCAAACATGAAATCAGTTTCAAGAAATCACCTAGCAAATCAATGAAATCAGTTACAATGACGATGCAGTGCCCCTATTTTCTAAACATTCAAAGAACCCTAAGGCTTTCATAGCATGTGAAAATTGGAATATTTTTCTTTCCTGATTCAAAAGGATGATATATATAAAACAATTATTCTATGTTTTTCTAAGACCCAAAAAGGAAACAAAATCAAAGAATGAAAAATAATAAATAAAATAACAAAAAAATTACAATATCATATCATTATGTAATCAAACAACAACAAATCTACTCCGTTTTGGCCAGAAAATTGCAGCACCGCATCGACAGTATTGTGGTCGGTGGCGACAGATGTTTCCGGTAATTAGATATCAGTAAATATATAAGACACGAGTGTAGGGCTTAAATTCCAACATTAATCGTTGATTGGAAGCCCATGTCGGGGAATGTCTTCGGGGGTCAAATTTGTCAGTGACCAAAAGGTTTATATTAAAAACGAAAGCGCTAGAAATATCTGCATATGTGACAATTAGATAGTCCACGCTAATAGAAGAAAATGAATCGCCAGTGGAAGAAAATGAATGAGCGGTGGAAGAAAAGGAAACGAACATGGAAGAAAAGAAACCAATAACTCACGCCCAAATTTCTCTGTTAAAATACTAGTTTGGTCCCTATACTTTTAGCTTCGATTCAATTTGGTCCCTCTATTTTTAAAATATTTACTTTTGCCCTTGTACTTTGAAGTTTGGTTCCTCTTAGTCCCTATACTTTCAAAATGTTTTTAAAAAGTAATCATTTTGGTCCCTTAATTTTATTCTTAATCTTTTTTTTTTCTATCACAATTTCAATACGACCCTACCATCAATATATTTCTTATAATGTAAACATGACTTTATATTAACGAGTTTTTGTTATGTGTAAAATTTATGTTAAAATTTTGCAAAGAGGGACTGAAATGATTCCTTTTTAAGGAGGCAAATTGTATGGAATAAGTACCATTGAACACATGTTGTACGAATAGTTCATATTCCCAAATGAATTAAACTCATCTTAAGCTAGTCCCAAACGAATATTTCGTGGGTTTGAAGCAAGTTGAGAAAATGTGTTATCTAGATGCTGAAGGGATGTGAATCTCGGAGCGGAAACAGATTTTTGTTGCTGATTTTCGAGATACAAAATCGAATTTTAAAGAAGAAAAATACAGGGGAAAAAACAAACCTTTGAAGAACGTTTCTTCAGTAAGTTCCCCTCGAACACCACCACCGAATCATCCTCGCTATCCTCTTGGGTCTCGGGATCGTGCTTGTGGTAGCACCTTGATAGAAGAGAGGGAGAGATTGAGAGAATTTTGAGAGAATTGGTGGGTTTTTTTTTCTTGGTTCTGTTCTGTAACCAACAGTTCTTCCCATTCCCCAACTCTTGAAGAAGAAGAAGGGTGACGTGAGGTAACTCCCCACGTCACAAAACCTCCCACCCCTGCAATTTTGCAGGGGAGTTAATAATAATAATAATAATAATAATAATATTAATATATATATATATATAATATATAATAATAATTAAAATATAATAATAATAATATATATATATAATAATTAATATATATATAATTAATTAATCAAATTAATTAATATAATTAATTATTAATCCAATTAATAATTAATAAATATATATATACATAAATAATTAACACTTAATTATTTATTATAAAATTAGAATCATATTCTAAAACATTTCTCTCGTACAACCTATAGTTTTAATGTACATCTTATGCACATTATTTTTAACCTATAGTTTTAATATGAATCTCATTCATATTACTTTTATTTGAATCTCATTCAAATAATATCTCTCATAATATATAGTTTTAATTTACAATTAACTATATATATTATAATGTATCAATATACATATAATCCCTTAATTAATTTGAACAATTCAAATTCTTCCAAAAATTTGATCCTCGTTTTACCCGTTATGAGCTAGCAAGGGGACCTAATGGACCTACAGATCCGAAGCTCCAACGATGCAAGATTAATCGGTCAAACTCATGGACCGAGTTAATCTAGATTCGTTAACTACGGGTCATTCCACTAAAGACCCGCAGTTGCACTCTTCTCACTGCAGAATGTTTTCGTGTCCATGGATATACGACCATTAATGACGAGTCAATCCTTCACGAGTGTTCGTAACTCAAGTTGGGTCAAATTACCGTTTTACCCCTGAGTTACATCATACTCCTTAAACACCAATGCTCCTCTAATGAACAACCCGGTTATGGTCCAACCAATAATCGAAAGTCCCTCTCGGCCAATGAGAAGGTGGGGCCCCTTGTTCAAGTCCCAAAGTCAGCATTTAAGGGAACACTCACCTACTTCCTTAAAGTTGGGGAGGAGTGAATTCCATCTTGTGAAGTTATGTTCCCAGCTCCCCACTCGGTCTCGTCCCCAAAATGGTAGGAATGTTGAGTCGGCGACTTGGGCCACTCTCACCCATACAGATCAAAGGACGAGCCCTCACGGGCAGGAGTCCATAACTCACTCAGGATTGAGAATGAGTTGTCTGGTCATCTTAAGAAATAGCAATCTATTCGTTAACGGTGTTACATCTAAAGATTGCCTATTTCGCGGTCCGATCTTATACAAACTCATTGTATAGGATACCTCCACTCGCATGTCTCCACACGAACGACCTGGATCGAGTCGTCTGTAACCTTTACAGAGTGGGCCGTATCCATAGTGTTGCCAGGATAAGGTACTCAGCCTTATCCATATACTATAGACCCTTTAGGTTATTCACGGGATATTATCCATTCATATATTAGGGGTATATCAAATATATACCCAGTATATATACTGTCCCGATTACATTAAAATAACCTTGGATGTTTAGTTTATTGGATTTGGACAATGCAATGCTATGTTTCAACAACAAATTTATTGAATAAAACTTTATTGAATATACATTTGTTTTTACATAATACAAACTACGAGTTTAGGGCAACACACCCAACAGATGCTTCCACCCCAAAGCGTCAGTTGGATGTCGTAACACACCCTTTGTCTCAACTCGTTTTTCTTTATGCCACATCATTTCAGAAGCAAAACGTTTTGAAGAAAAAATAGTTTCAATCTTGGTATCAACGGAAAATGTCGTAAAACTTTGTGGGGAATTTGTGAAGCTTTCTCATTAATTTTTTTTATAACAAGACTCACCACATACTTGACAACTTTGACATTCAGAATATTCTTTCGTGAATAATATGCAGTCATACTTGCAGGCATGTATGGATTCATAAGTGCTAAATCATGCAGCCTCCTTTTAGACTCGTAAGATGTACTAGGCATAGATGCACCTGTCGAAAATGCTTCCTTCAACAACTCGAGTACCATATCGAACGATTTATTACTCCAATTGTTAATGACCTTGATATGCATCAGCTTTATTAAAAAAAATACAATGATGAAAATTGTGTACAACCTGGGTACAATTGACTACGTGCTTCATTGAACAGCTGCTCGAAATTGTAAGACGTGTCTCTTTCATGTTCATTTGGGGGCATCTCAAAACAAAATTGTTCACCTTCTATATTTTCTTCTACAACAGGGCACTATAAATCATTGAGAATACCAAACATCTCACCATCCTCATTATTCGTAACATTGGATTCTCTAGTTAATTCATTATTCGAAGGAGTTTCGCATCTTGTATAACTAAAGGGGTTGGCCTTCTTCTCCATGGTATATCCATTAAGTATATGCATGTAATATTCCATTTATGAACAAATATCTTTCTCTTCCATCAATTGAATGTCACTTTGCATTCATACAATATCTACATGGACATCTTATTTTTCCCGTATCGTTGACGTGAAGTTTTGCTAATTTTATGAATTGTTTCACTCCTTCTACAAACTCGGACGAGAATCTATCTCTAACTTTAATTCAATCCTTATTCATTTTCAATGATAATACTGTTCAAAGAACCTCAAATTCAGTATAAATGGACAATGTTGCATCCTAAAATGATAAGAAAACAATAGCCAATTGGATCTAAGAACCCATATGGTTATGCAAACCCCTAAATCACAAATGCTAAAACCCCCAAATCAAGATGATTTCAACCCAAGGAAGAAGTTATAACAAATTTACCTTGATGATCAAGATCAAGATTAGAGAAAACTTGTTTCTAAACTCAAGATTCGAATCACTCTACAAGATAGCTTGATCAAGGCTACTTGAATGACTCTAGCATGCAAGTCTAACACTTAATAATTGCAAAGAAGAACAAGCTCTAGGCTTTTGAAGCAAAATAGCAACTTTCATTCAATCATAAAATCTGTATTTCAAAGAAAACAAACTAGGCTATTTATAGCCTCCAAAACAGCCCTAAAAGTAACCTAAAGGCATTTGAAAGGTTGTAACTCTCAATTACATGATGGTCATAACATCCACTAGCTAAAATGTAACTTAAAAAACATAAATGAAATGTTTAAAACTGAAAATATAATAAAAAGAGGTTTAAATCCGAGAATTGAAGTCTTGGCCACCCTTCAACGTCTTTGTAAACCTCTCAATTGTAAATGAAGCTTCACTTGAAGTAATTTGAAGTGTAGTTCCATTAATTGATGGATGACTTGCAATAAATGAAGCTTGAGATGCACTTAAGTTCATTTAATGCAACTTAAGTTCATTTAATTGAACTTGGCTTTATTGAATGCAACTTGAGTTAAACTCCACTTCAACTTCAGCTCCTTTAAATGAACTTAGAGTTCATTTAATGCAACGCCTCCCTTAAGTTCTACTTGGAAGATATTGACTTGAAAAGTTCCATCTTTCTCTTGATCATCCCTAGCCAAGCTCACCAAGTATTGAACATGAGAAAGTAAAACTTGTTGTAGCTTCTTGGCTCTTGATCTCGTTATGGGTCCTTGAGGCATGACAATGGTGCTTCTTTGGTTCACATCATCCTCCCTCTCTTGAGAAGGATTCGTCCTCGAATCATAGCCATCACCTACATCAATGCAAGCCTCAATGAAACCTACGTTTGCTTCATCCCAAAGAAGATGGATGCTAGACAAGTAGGGGATTACCGCCATATTAGCCTCATCTCTTGCTTATACAAGATTCTCGCAAGAGTTCTCTCTTAATGAATGAAACACTTGCTGCCACACACCATATCCGATGAACAATCAGCTTTTGTGGCCGGAGGACAGATTCTTGATGCATCTCTAATCGCCAACGAGCTTATTGAGGAATGGGATAGACAACAAAAGAAGGGAGCGGTTATTAAGCTGGATATAGAGAAGGCTTTCGATAAGGTTGACTGGGATTTTCTAGATGATTTACTCAAAGCTAAAGGATTTGGTGACACTTGGAGAAAATAGATCCGGGGTTGTGTATCATCAGCAAACTTCTTCATCATTATAAATGGCCGGCCTAGAGGGAAAATCATCGCTTCTAGAGGCCTCCGACAAGGGGAACCTTTATCACCTTTTCTCTTTATTATAGTGGTTGATGTCTTTAGCCGCCTCATGTCTCTATCAGCTAGGAACAATCACATTAGGGGCTTTGATCTTGGGGAGAACTCATTGAACATCCAACACCTACAATTTGTTGATGACACTATCCTTTTCTCCACATATGACGATTTCTCCCTCAAAAACCTATTAAGTGTTATTCGATCATTTGAAGAAGCATCAAGGCTTAATGTCAACAAACAGAAATCTGAAATTTTGGGAATCAACCTAACCGACATCAAGCACTTTACCATAGCAGCAATGTATTCTGTAAAAAAGGATCCTGGCCTACATCCTACCTCGGTCTTCCCCTTCATGGCAAGCCTAGAACTCTCTCTTTCTGGGACCCTATGATTGAGAAAGTGAAGAAAAGGTTGCACTCATGGAAAAATTCTTTCATATCAAAAGGAGGTCGGCACACTCTTATCCAAGGAACTTTGACAAACCTCCCTACATACTACCTTTCACTTTTCACTATGCCCAAAAAAGTGGCAGACACAATGGACAACCTCTTTAGAAGTTTCCTCTGGAAAGGTAACAAGGAAGCCAAAGGTTTACACTTGGTCGAATGGGACATCACACAACAACCACTCCTAGAGGGGAGATTGGGTCTTGCCAATATTAAGCAGAAAAACGAGAACCTCCTTGCCAAGTGGATATGGAGGTATATTAAAGAGAGATCGGCTCTTTGGCATAGGGTGATTGAAGCCAAGTATGGTCGTGCATCATGGTCCCTCAAACCTATTACAACTAACCACCCATCCGGAAAAGGGCCATGAAAAGAAATTCTCAAAACAATAAAGCTGGTTTTTGATCGATCGACATATAAAATAGGTGATGGCAGCAATACTCCCTTTTGGACAGTACCTCGGTTGACCAATGAACCTCTGGAACATCATTCACCTCTTCTCTATGCATTATCCTTGAAAAAAGAGGCTTTCATCCGCGACTTTTGGCTGAGAAATGATGGTGGCTGGAATTTGTGCTTAAGAAGGAACTTAAAGGATGCAGAAATTATGGAATGGGCTGCCCTCTTCCATAAACTCTCTACAACACAGTTGACTATGGAGCCTGAAAATCTGTTATAGAAACTTGAAACTAATGGCATCTTTTCAACAAGCTCACCTATCAAAGACCTCAACCATCCAGCATCAATCTTTACTACAACCCTTTATGATAGCATCTGAAAGGATTCATACTCTAAAAAGGTCAGATTTTTTCTCTGGGAGCTTAGCCACCGAGCAATCAACACTTGCGACAAACTCCAAAGGAGAATGCCATACATGGCTTTCTCTCCCCATTGGTGTGTGATATGCAAAACAATCCTAGAGGCACAACAACACCTTTTTGTTCACTGCCAATTTGCAGGTGCATTTTGGAACTACATCCTAATCACCTTTAGATGGTTTACTGCACTATCAAATTATCCCCCTCCTCTTGGAATCTACCATTGCAGGCCACCATTTTAGAAAGGAAAAGAAGCTTCTTTAGCTGAATTTTATTAGAGCATTCTTTTGGATCCTATGGAAGGAGAGAAATCAGCAAACTTTCAACAACTTGTCCTCTTCTTTTGATAGATTTTTTGAGGCTATAGTCTTCCTAGTTGTTACTTGGGGTAAATGTTCTCGTTTATTTCACCACTATAGCTACACTGCCCTTTTAACCAATTGGGAGTGCTTCATGTAATCTCATCATGGACTTTTGTAATTTCATACATCAATGAAATTGTTTCTTTCTAAAAAAAATTTATTGTTTTACCCAAAACGTAATGATCAATTCATTCTCGAAATTGCCAATTCCTCAAACAAAAATCATCTTTATCTCTTCAATTTTCAATCTCCAAAAATCAATTTTCATTTTGTTACACAAAATGTTGTCTTTTTTTTTGTGGAAATACGTTAGACTATAGTTTTTCTAGGCACAAAATGTAATCTACCGAGATATTTTATTTGTATTGTTTATTTTACATCATTTGAATTTTGTATTAAGGTGGGGATGAACCTTGAGATTGTGAGAGTGGTTTGATCCGCAACCATTTAAAAGAATCATAGTGGTTTGGTCTTGAACCAGTGAAAAAGATTGGTGGAGTTGAATCCTAAACCTGCAAAAGGATTAGTTGTGGGTTTACTCTTGAGCCGGCAAAAAGAGTGGTTGATTGGTTTGGTTCTCACCTGCAAGAGAATTGTTGATGTAATACACCCAAGAAAGAGTTCTAAGAAGTAGGGTAGGAATTTCCGAACCACTATAAGAATTAATGATATCGTTTGTTGTCCCTTTCTCTTTTAATTTATGCTTTTACAATTACATTTGATTTTTACAATTGCTTGTTATTCTTGAATTCTTTTTTAAATTTAAAATTTTGATAACAATCTATTCACCTCTCTGTAATGTTGTCTTACGATCCTACATGAACGAGGATATGCCTTGTCTAGATCTAGCTAGTTCAAGAAACTTATTTATCCTTCCAGATATGGACAAATAACAAGTTCTCATTCCAGTCGAACGAGCAACACTCGTTCCTCGTCGACATGTAGACCAAGATTTTATAGTTATTTTGTGTTTGGGATAAATTTGCAACAAATAAAATTTTGGATTTTCTATGAAAAAAGTCAGCTGGTCCTTTTTACTACATTTATATTTTTGGTCATTTTTTTTAAAAAGTGCTATATAATTTTTTTTTCTTTTGTCATTGTTATCGATAGCCTTTAAATTTATATCATATTCAAATATTTCATGTTTTTCTTTCAATTTAATTAAATCATATGTGCGAATTTGAACATAGTTTAATTAATTAAGACATATATTATCAACAAAAAGTTAGAATTTCGAACCCTTATGAACTCCAATGATCTAAAATTAATTACATAAACTCTTAAATTAATTAGTTCTTATATCCATTAACTCAAGCTTACTTCACAAAACATTGGAATAGTACTTTATTAAAGGAGAAATGAGAGATTTCCTCACAGATGTGTGCATGAATCGTATCATGTGTCCTGTTCAAATATTATAAATTAATTTCATCTTTTTATAAATAATATAGGCTGAATCTTTTTATCATGAAGTTAAACTATATTTTCAGACTAAACCTCGCTATTTTTGCCACCATAAAACGGTTGCAACATTCAAATGGGTCACAATTGATTTTTAAAAAAACTAGTCTAGGTAGAAAAGAACTCGAAAATCTTTCCTTATATAATTACTTGGGATAGCGTGCGCTTGCACTTGAACCTCTTTGCTATTAAATAGAGGCTCAACATGTACATCTCTTTTTCGGACTGGTCGTAATCCATAGTCCAATAGCTTGAAGCTCAAGACACATGGCCAACACTAGGCTAAGTATGCCTCTACTCGACATGTTCGGTCGAAATCTTGTTCTTGTCTAGACATGATGACGGGTTGAAAAAGAAAAAATTAACAAATACTATATCACTCAATTTATTTAGACAATTGAATATCTTCATGATGAGAAAATAAATGAATACAAATAAAGAAGCTAACACTAATAGAAAATCAATGGAAGAAGGCCTTTGGAGTTTGATTATTTCACCAACCAGTCGTATGACTATATATACAACTCAATCAATCAACAAAATCAAAACTGGAGAATCAATGGTTAGTATATGTTGCAATAAAGATAAAATAAATAAACAAATATATAGTTTTAGTTTATATTCAATATTTACAAATCACAAGGCTTTAAGCATTAGCCAAGACACAATTTAAAGTTATTTAACTAAATAAATAACTAAACTTGTAATTTTAATATTTTTTAATTAAAATAAAAAAAAGTAAAAAGTGTTTTATTTATTATTTCTTATCCTACAAAAATTGCACTTGACAATAATTTTTAATTATGACAAGTCACTTTCTCGTGTCTCACATACTATTTATATGTAAGACATGATAAAAATAAAAATTTGTCAATGTTATAGAAAAAACAAAAATAGGAACAATAAACAAGACAATAATGGCTGCTTGTCTTTTGACTTCTTTCTTGTTTTTAATTTTTTTAGATAAACGCATTTTATAATATTTTCTATCTAAAATGTTGGAAAAAAATAATTCACAACTCTAGAAAAAGAACAATTTTAGTTTCTTCTCCCCTTATTTCTTATTTTCAAGATTATAAAATAAATTATAAAAGTTTCATTTTCTAGTATTTTCATACTGAGTATAAAAACTGAAATCGCGTTCTAAAATTTAAGGGGTCATTTAGTAATATGTCCTATTTTTTATTTTTTATTTCTACCTTTGAGAAATATAAGGGTCCATTTGGTAATGTTTCTATTTCATATCTCTCGTTTTCTATTTTCTTAAAAAATCTAACATTTTACAACTACCAATGTTTTTTGGTTTCTCTTTCTTTGGTAAGGTTCTCAAAATTGTATTGAAATCTTGGAAACAACCAAAACAACTTTCTTATTTCTTGTTCTTATTTCCAATTTATTCCAAAACATAAATGAAAATATTGTTTTATCATACTTGAATTCATGAATATTGGGATCATGCAATTCATTTTTGTTGATTAAAAATGAAGAAACTGAAACAAGAACATGAACGTTATTAAACGGACCTTAAATGTTGCATTTCTCATTTTTCATTTTTAAAACATATTTTCAAAATTGTGTATAAATTTTGGAACCAACACATTTTTGTTTCTTGTTCTCCGTCCTCATTTTTAATTTTTCAAAAATATAAATAAAATAATTGGTTTATCATGTTTTGACTTATAAAATTAATGCATATTTAAATATAAAATCAATTTTTATGATTAAACTTTTAATTTAAAATTTGGAAGAAGAAAACGAAAAATGGTTACTTTTTTTTTTCAATAAAAATAAAGAAACAACTACTAAACATCATTTTATTTTTCTTTCTTGAAAATACGAGAAATATAAAAAGGAGAACTTTTTTTTTTTTTTGGAAATGCTAGAAAATGGATCCAAAATTTCTTATGAAATTTCCAAATTTTTATATTTTCTTTTATTACAACAAGAAACAGTAGTGTAGGATTGTTTAAACATGTTTCCATTGTATTGTATGCTCCATTTTTAGACTATTCAACCCATATTCCAATAGCATGAAGCTCATGCCACGTTGCCAACACTAGTCAAAGTATGTCTCCGCTCGACACACTCGGTTGAAATTTTTTACTACGAGTGTATGGGCCAAATTTTAATAGAGTGATTTTGTTAATGAAAAATTCATTCTCTAGATTGGATTTCTAGCTCACTCAAATACCATAGGATACTATTGCTCAATTTTATTTAAAGAATCAAATTTGTTCCAAACAATGATCATAAATCAAATGCAAATAGAGAAACAAGACTAATGGAGAATCAAAACCACAAGGTCACGAGGAAATTGATTTTTACCATATCGCCATACAACTATACAAGTCGATAAATCAATAAAGCCAAGATTGAATAACCAAGCATTCTACAAGTCTGAGAATGCACATATGATTTTGTCTCTCCGGTGCACAATTAAACCTCTTTGAAAATTATAAAATCAATACCCCTATTTATTTTACTAAACAAATGAAGACTTTAAGTCTACTTCTATTAACGACTTTTGAAGAAACTCTTAATCTCCCAATCTTATTACTACTTTAGTCATGGATTTAAGTTCCAATCTAACCCCTCTCTCGAGAATAAAATTTAGATCAAATATGCGATCAATAGTTTAAAAGCATTAAACACGTAAATACATGAGTAGAAAAAATAATAGCTTAGTCAAGGATAACAAATAAATTCGAAAAACCAACCAAATCGATTGAAACTGACCAAACTAACATCAATCGGACCATTCAGAACCACGCTCAATCAGGGTCGGTTTTCAAAGTATAAAAAACCTACTCATTGGTCAGTCGAAGTGGCTGAAAACTATCATTCCAACCGACTGACTTACTATTAAAATAAAAGATTACTCCTCCCTTTGCTTTCCTCTCCTAATGTCTCTACTACTCATTCTTTCTCTCCTTTCTTTCTCTCCTTCCCTCTTTGACTATCTCCTTTTTCTTTCCCTTCCACTCATTTCCCTTTCTTATTTTCTTTGGATTTTCTCATTCCCCTCATTTCTTCTTCCATTTTTCTTTCCCTTCTTCCCTCTCTTCTCAATCTCTCTCCTCTTAATTGAAATCAAGTGATCGGGTTTCGCCAAAATCGTCACCAACAACTTATATCTAGTGGTAGTGGCTAAATTGATCCATTTGAACAATAAATTTAGCTACTCGTAAACAGTAAAGTTGCATGTTGAAATCGATAGCCAAAGTGTTATAAAAATTCAAAATAAAGGAGAAGAAACTAGTTTCGTCATGTCAATTCCCCGTCCTCAAATCAATATCCATGATTCCAAAAGTTGAAAATCTCTTTTCTTATTAGCTAACTCTTCAATGTTTCCTTGCCCTTCAAATTAGTAAAATTTGTTATCCAGTCTCTTCCCTTTTAACAACCCCTCCTTTGTAGTGGCAACGTGAGATGTTAAGGATAATATTTTAACGTTGTACTCTAATTGATAGAGTACTCCCATCTATAGCGTTTTAATGCTTTAAGCTAGCATTGAAACCATATTAGAGACAACGAAACTTATACATTTCCACAATAGTATGATATTGTCTGCTTTTGGCATAACCTTCACAGCTTTACTTTTGGTTTCATCTGAAAATGTCTCATATTAACGGAGATGTTGTCTCATACTTATATACCCACGATCTTCCCATTATTTAACTAATGTGGAACTTTGGTCGCGTTTCCAACAAGACACCCCATTCGAATGTTGTGGCTAGCTATATTTCATCAACATTGAAATATTGCCCATTTGAGATTTCAGCATTTTGCAATGTTATAGGCGTTGAGATGCCCTCCAATAGCATCCCAATGCCACCTCCTTGGGATATGAGTGTTAGGTAAATATACGTTGTATATGTAAACTGTGTAATACTGGCAAATAGATTACAATGTAATTGGCTACAAACGATACAAATTCGAACGACTTGATGAACACCAAAAATTGATAAATATAGTCGATGAATGCTTCAATAGCGCTGACGTAAAGACAATTATTCGTTCTGCACAAGTTGCTAGTAGACTACAGCGATCGTCTCAGTTGGATACAACAATTAACTCCGGTAGAACAGCAACCTCGAATTACTTGAATCTGGCAGAGTTCTTAGACACTTGCTCTCAACATAAACAAGAAGAACAACTCGCAAGAAGAGAGAATTCTAGTGAGAGGAAGAGAATACTCAATTGTGGTATGCTTGGATATCTCAAAATGAAGGAACACAACAACTCTATATAGTTGTCAAAATATATAACATCTCACAAGTATCTTTAACACATATGTAATATAAATATTACATATGTAACTTAACACATACACAATTACAAATGTGAAACTTTGTAACTTTAACAAAATAAAGAAACAATTTTTCATTTAAATAAATAACTTGAAGTTTAATAAATAAAGAAATAAAACCACTAAAAAAATATACATATTCACAATGTATATGTGAATAAATTTCTTTAACTTTAACTTTCTTTCACACCTTAAAATCCAACAATCCCTCACATTAAATAAAGTGAGACAAATAAAACATGACCAAGACGTTGAGAGCAAACAGATAAGTTATAAATCAGGAGAGGTATCTTTTGGACTTGAACCTTACTTAGTGAATTTCTATCAAATTCACTGAAGAGATAGTGAGAACTAGCTCTGGAACTATCCTTTTTATGATAAATTGAGATAACAAATATCACACATAAATTATCTTGTATCTTTGAATTCTATATGGTTGTGTCTATTTTGGTCCTGGAGAAGATCCTGAATTCATGAGAGCTTTAGAGAACATAAGTTATTTGAAAAGTTCTCATAGAACCGACCCAATTCTACTCTCATATAGGTGATATTGATTAAGAGTATTTTTCCACTATCCCTCTTGTAATCAATATATCAATATGACCTTAACATCAACATATCACACACATAACATCATAGAAATGGGAAGAAACTATAAGTTTCTTAGTGTGTCAACTATGAATTATGAATTATCCAGCCAGTTTGCCTATTGAATCTAGATCTTGGGATCTCCAATCAACTAGGTTATGTTACCACCAAATACTTCATTTCATAGACTTTAGCCCCATTTCCCTCGATGTATATGCAACTTGCTCTCGAGACGATCCTTTAGTCAAACGATCTACAATATTTTCTTTTGATTTCACATAATCAATGAAAATTATTCCATTAGATAGCAATTGCCTGATAGAATTATGCCTGCGTCTTATGTGTCGTGACTTCCCATTGTAGACATTATTCTTAGCCCTCATTGACGCTACTAACCTGTCACAATAAATACATATGGCATTTATAGGCTTTGGCCATAATGGAATATCTTCAAGAAAATTTCATAGTCATTCTGCTTCTTCTCCAGCTTTATATCAAGAGCTATAAACTCTGATTTCATAGTAGATCGTGTTATACACGTCTGTTTTGAAGATTTTCATGACACAGCGGCTCCACCTAAGGTAAATATATACCCACTAGTTGACTTAGTCTTCATACTATCAGAGATCTAGTTAGCATCACTAAATCCTTCTAGTACAAAAGAATATTTTGTATAATGCAATCCATAGTCTAAAGTGTACTTCAAATATTTTAAAACTCTAACTAACGCATTCCAACGATCATGTCCAGGATTACTAGTGTACCGAATAGGCAATATCAGGTCTTGTATAATTCATTATGTATATTAGAGTACCCACAATTCTAGAGTATTCTAGAGAAGATACATCTTCATCATTGTTCTTCTTCAACTTACAATTTGGATCAAATAGAGTAACTACCGGCTTACTCTCAAACTGACCAAGTTTTCTCAGCACTTTCTCTATGTAATGAGATTGAGAAAGTATATATACACTTGAATTTCTCGTTATTTTAATTCCAAGGATAACATCAGCAATACCAAGGTATTTCATATCAAAGTTGGAATTCAACATCCTTTAAGTGGAATCAGTGACACTTCTATTTGTGCCCATTATCAACATATCATCCACATATAAACAAACAATGACGCAATCTTGATCTATAGTTTTAACATAGACACATTTGTCACACTCATTTATCTTAAATCCATTACATAACATAGTGTAATCAAACTTTTCATATCATTATTTAGGTGTTTGTTTCAACCTATTAAGAGACTTGAGAAGTTTACAAACTTTATTTTGAAGTCTTTTTACAACAAACCGTTCAGGTTGTTCAATATAGATTTCTTCATCTAAATCTTCATCTAAAATGCAGTTTTTACATCCATTGGTGTATTTCCAAATTTTGTAAAGCTGCTATAGCAATTAACATCCTTATAAATGTAATCCTCATCACTGGAGAATAGGTATCAAAGAATCTAGCCCTTTTTTTTTACGATAGTCTTTAACTACTAAACGGGCTTTATATTTATCAATATTGTCATCAGCTTTTAGCTTTCTTTTGAAAATCCATTTACTTCCAATTGGTTTACTGCCAGGAGGTAAATCAACCAATACCCAGGTATTGTTACGCAAAATGAATTCTATCTCACTATTGATAGCTTCTCTCCAATAAGGTGTATCTGAAGATGACACAGCTTCTTAAAGATTTTGAGGCTCCCCATCTATCATAAAAGTTATGAAATCAGGTCCAGAGGAAGTAGCTTTCTTATCTCTTTGCTTATCTAGGTTCAATCTCAGTCTCCTTATCGTTTTGACGGCCTTTCGAAGAACTAGTCTCATGATTTCTTTTGGTACCATTACCTTTTGGTCTTTTTTCTTTAAAAGGAAATATATTCTCAAAAAATTTAGCTTCAATAGATTCCTTGATAGTATTACGATTAATGTCAGGTATATCTGATTTAATCACCAATAATCTATAAACAGCACTATGCATAACATAACCTATAAAGACAACATCAACTGTCTTAGGTCTAAGTTTTGTCATTTTTGGTAAAGAAACTTGTACCTTTGCCAAACACCCCACACTTTCAGTATTTTATATGATGGTAACATCATTTTCCACATTTTATAAGGTGACTTATTAGTCTTTTATGTGGAATTTTATTTAAGATAAAATTTGATGTAAGTAAAGCCTCCCCCCACAAATTATTGGGTAAACTTGAACTATTTAACATGCAATTGACCACGTCCTTCAAAGTTCGATTCTTTCTTTCAGCTACATCACTTTGTTGTGGTGTATAAGGTGCTGTAGTTTGATGGATTATACCATTAACTTCACAAAATTCAGAAAGTGATGATGATTCATTCATATTCACCATCTCTATCTGATCTAAGCACTTTTATTTTCTTCTCAAGTTGATTTTCAACTTCTGTCTTTTATGTTTTGAAAACATCTAAGGTCTCATCTTTACTATGTAATAAATATACATAGCAATATTTACTACAATCATCAATGAATGTGACAAAGTATCTCTTACCACCTCTTGTGGGAGTACTTCTCAAAACACATACATCACTGTGGATTAAATCAAGTAACTCATTACTTCTTTACACAGATAAAAATGATTTTCTAGAAAACTTTGGTTCAACACAAACTTCACATTTGTGTCTATTATCAATGTTAAAATTAGGCAATAGTTCTAAACTTACCATTTTGTAAAAAATGATAATTGACATGTGTTCGCTTTCCACAACTACTAGGAAAATAAGTGCAAGTATAAAATAAATAGTCAATCGTAGCATAAAAACAAGGTCGTCTTCATAGGGATTACGATTTAAAATCGGACTTGGTAATTTCGAATTACCCAAGAAAAGAAAAGAAAGAAAATAATAGTTGCTATATTGGCTCTATTTCTGTGACTAAATGGTAGTAAACAAACAACAAAGACTCGGCTGAAGAGAATCTCAACACACCAGTAGCAACCGGCAAAGAAGGTAAGAAAGATGCGAGGAATGCGACTGATGATTAAATCGAGGAGGGGGGGGGGGGGAGATCTCCACTTGCTGCTTTTTTCACTCGAAAGAACACTACCGCTCAACACTTCAAACCAGTGCTGGCCAAATCCTCACAGCTCTTTCCCAAGATACCCTTGGTACATTTCATCCTGATTCCTATCGTAGCTAAAATATGCGTTACAAACGATTTATAGGCGTTGTATGATGAACCCCATCTCTGGGTATTAATCCTCTTACTTCAACAAGGAATACTACATCTAAAGGAAGTAAAGCTACTCAACAAGGACTCTCTCGAGCCTCAAGCAAGTTAACACACTAATCAAGTAGGCCACACAAGCTTAGTGAGATGGAAAAATTACGCACACTTCCATTAAACAGTATTTGAAGTTGAACATAGCAAACAACGAATAATACAGCAAGTGTTAAGACAATCCCCTCCCTGAAGGTGAAGGTTAGTTCATAATAAAATGGGATAAGGAAATAACAATGAATGAAGGAGAAATCATTGTCGAAGGTGATAGCAGAGAATAAGAAGTTTCCTCAAGTGTACAGTGTAACCCACGAGCCCTACAGGTACCCTCCAGCTCCTTCTTCAATGAAAATCACCTCTGTCAACGAGAGAATGTTCCCTCCAATCGATGCTACCTCCCAAAATGGGTCAAGAATCTCTTCTCTTGTCGACTAGGGCTTCATTTCCTTAAATATCGGCTCCTTTAAAATTAGGACACCCCTTGAATGTTGTACGGACGTGGTAATATTTCCAGCTCAGGAAGTTACTCCACTGTTATACGCTCTGGAGCATCCAGACAAGCTGCAGGCTACTCACCAGTACTTTTTTTTTCCATACTTGGCAGCACGCCTCTCATCCTTATCTGAATTCAGCTACCCGTGAAATAACTATCAACTATTGAGCATTTAATCATAAAAAATAGAGACATTTAGAAATTGCAAGAGTTTAGGGCCCACTCGATTTACTCTCCCTTTTTCTTAAGTTTATTGCTACAGACCTTCACATTTTCACACAATAAATACCCCAAATAGCCTGTTAAACGCTCTCTATCTGAGAGTTATCAACCTGCCCCAACCTAGAAAGACATACATCACACAACTCAACAATATAAGCAAAATAGTCATTATTATTATTATTCTTGGGCATTTGTGTCAGTACATTCAATTCGTACACGCTATCATTCAAATAGCCCTTTCCCACATACATATCCCCCTTAGTCAGAATAAACTTATCTAACTCAAATACAAGTTTGAACCCGTTTTTATTTAGTAGGGCTCCTGACACAAGATTCTTTTAAATCTCTAGCATATGCCACACATTTGTGAGGGTAAGTATCTTTCCAGAAGTTCATTTCACCAGGCTTTTTCTCTGCCTTCCACTGAGGTTGTTGAAGCATTTCCCAAGTACAGTTTATCACTGCCATCTAACTTCTCATAAGTAGTAAACAATGATTTGTCCCCACAAACGTACCTAGTAGCACCAGTATCAATCCACCAGCCTTTGGTATCAGAAGCCATATTTACCTCAGAAATGACAGTTATTAGTTTGTCATCTTCCATAATGTTGGCCTAGTTGTTGGAGCTTTGTCCCTTCTTGTGTCTACAATTTGCAGCTATATGGCTACTCTTACCACAGATCCAGCATATGCCATGAATGCGCTTGTTAGCATCATTTCTTTGCCCAAGATTCATGTTCTTTGTCTTTGATTGGTTCTTCTTGGGATGAAGCCTTGTGGCTTCAGCAATATGTGTTTTAGCTTCAAATTTCTGTGGCTTTTTGTCCCCCTTTCTATTGTTCTTTTCAATTTGGAGATTCACAGTAAAATTCTCCATGGACAACTCATTTCACTTGTGTTTGAGATAGCATTTAGATTCTCTCCAAGCAGGAGGCAATTTCTCAATCACAACATCAACTTGGAATAGTTCACTAATGACCAATCATTCACTTTGCAAATCACTAATGGTAATTTGCAATTCTTCCAATTGATTGACTACCAACTTGGTATCAACCATTTTATAATTTAAGAATTTTCCAACAAGGAATTTCTTAGTACCAACATCTTCCAGCTTATACTTCTTGTCTAATGTCTTCCACAATTGCCTTGAAGTATCTTCCACCTTGTAACTTAGCACATACAAAGTTACAAATGACTTCTTGTCTAATATCTTCCATCTTGTAACTTAGCACATTCAAAGTTACAAATGTGCAACTTTGTAACCTTAACAAAATAAAGAAACAATTTTTCGTTTAAATCAATAACTTCAAGTTTAATGAATAAAGAAATAAAACCATTAAAGAAATAAACATATTCACAACATATATGTTAATAAATTTATTTTAACTTTCACTTTCTTTCACACCTTAAAATCTAACAATGAGCTTCATTAATGCCTCTACAGCTATTCAACATTTAGTTGTCAAGATGTTTGAATTTCTCAAAATACTCCTCAATTTCTTTAAGTTCTTTGAATTGCTCAATTACTGCAAAATGTTTAGATAGGTTCATAAATCGAGTCTAAATATCACAAAAACTACTAACATTTAAGCTATAAAAAAAAAGTAGCTCTCTCTCAACTTCCACCATTGTAGAATCTTTCAATCACATAACAATTCTAATTTCATTTGTGTTGGGAAAATTTATTTACCAATAATATTTTCCTCTTCCACAGTTCGTCAGTGAGAAACATAATCAACCACAATAGTAAGAGATATAGATAAAAGCACAGAAACGACACAAGCAATTTATACTAGTTCACCCCAATTATGGGCTACGTCCAGTTTTTCACGACAATGGGTTCTACTATGATATTGGGATAAATACAATGAGCCTCACAATCGCTCTCCAAAACTCTCTCTCGATGCCACAATAATGGCCACCTAGCTTCTAAGCACTACGATGATAACTACTTAGGAATACAAAATGAACAACCTTACTAACCTCAAGAGAATGGGCTACCGATAACAAACTACAAAACCTTTGTTCTCCTTTTCTTTTCTGCCAAAGAACTTCACTGTCGCCACTGTGATTTTGCGCAACTACACACCACACCGCCACACACCTTTTTGGTTCCTTTTTTTAACTCACGGCCAAACCTAAAACAAAAGTTTGTAACACATACATGTATATAATGATGGTGGCCCATAATGTTTTGGCCCATTACATGTTTTGGCTCCACCAAATTTCCCAACAATCTCCCACTTAGAAACAAAACAAGAATTTCGCCTTCCACTACAACAACAGTGACCCTCATGACTCAGTTCTGACTGCACCAACAGCTTCTAACTGATAAACATCTTCTTGACACGAATCAAAGCTCAACTCCCATTGCATCTACAGTTTCTAACTTCTTCTTGGCACCAACCAAGGCTCCATCTGTGATTGCCCTAGACTGAGCAATCCTATGTGGTCTTGTCTCCTAGACGTAAGAGATGCAACCATGTGCTCCCACTCGAATTTAGTGGTCCTTCTTTCTTCACTCGCACCCAACGGCTCCTGAAGAAAGATTTTTCTTCCTCTTTAATGCACTCTTTCGCCTTCGCGGCTTCATCAGCTTGCTAATCTGTCTGACAACTGAGGCTTTATCCTGACAATCTACTGAACACCTCATTGAGTATTCCCCTTTCTCTTTCCTCTACTTCTCAGCTGTTGTACTTAAGCTAATGGTAGATTCTCCTAAAATGTCTTGACTGTCAGTGCTGCTAGTTCTTTCAAGTCTCCCTATGAACTATCTGCAGCCCTGTGCATAACTTGTCTCTCTGATCATTTGGCAACGCCGAACCTCAATACTTACACTGAAGCTTCTCTGTGGCCAACAACCACTACCTCGGATCCCCTCATGAGTTTCCACCTATTTTCTTCAAACTCACTTCTGTGGCCCTCATCATCCAGTTTTCTCGCTGATATCAAATTCATTTTAAAATTGGGTACATACCTAAAAACATGCAAAACTAACTCGATCTTACCATCGGTCCTTAGACGCACCTCCCCAATTCCTCTGACCTTGAAGAGTCTCTCGTTCCCCGTCCTCATCATGCCATAACTGCCTATAATGAGGGACGTGAACCAACTCTAATCTGAAGATACATGCATCGAAGCTACACTGTCTACTTCCCACTATGATGATTGTTATACATGTGTTGTGTTACCCTCAATACACGCTAACATATCCACTGACACGTAATTTAGAGTGTCCTCATTTTCTCGATCCTTCTTAAGCTCCCTGCAATTTTCTTGAAGTGACCTTTCTTATGGCAGTAAAAACATTCAACTTCTCCACTAGAACTCCCACTACCCATGTTATTCCTACGCTGTTGCTTCACATTATACTGTTCTGAGCTACCAAAGCTTATTCAACTATGTTTTCTGCCCCTGAAGTAGATGCAGACATTTTCCCTAATTTTCTACGGGCTTCCTCAGATAAGGCGACATCACAAATAGTTAAAAATTTCAAACTATTTTCCCCTAATGAATTCGACACTGCGATCTTCATCGTCTCCCAACTGTGAGGCAAAAATGTCACCAACCTCATAACCTTTACCTCCTCATCGATCTTGATACCCACCCCTTCTAATTTGTTCAAGATTCGGTGAGCTCATTAATGTGGGGAATTCACCGAAGTTCCCTCCTCCATGTGGATATTAAAATACATCGTCCATTGAAGTATTTTTGTATTGGCAGAAGGTTTCTCATACCTGTCTTGCAACGCCTACAACAATTCTTTCGCAGTCTTCTCTTTCGCCACGAGACTGCATACCCTGATTGATAAAGACATTCTGATGTTTGCAACGGGCTAGTCATCCATCTCATTCCAATCCTTGTCAGTCATCCATGCTGGTCCCTCCCCCAAAGTCTTGTGTATCTTCTTGCATGTAAGAAGATTCTATACTTGCATATTCTAAAAACGGAAATTCTCTCTACTGAACTTCAGGACCCCATCATATAGTAATGGTGTGCTTGATATTTGTCTCCCATGATGCTGCAACCCTTCAACTCTAATACCACTTGTTGGGAAAATTTACTTACCAATAATATTTTCCCCTTCCACAATTCGTAAGTGAAAAATACAATCAACCACAATAATAAGAGATATAGAGAAAAGCACAGAAACGACACAAGTAATATATACTTTGAACTTTTGTTCGTTTTAGTCCTTGTACTTTGTTATGGTCCCTGTACTTTATAAAAGTGGCTATTTTGGTCCCTATGTATAAAATTTAAACTCATAACTTATATACGATATAGGAACTCTTTAATATAAATTTATTGCTACAAGTGTCATGCTAAAATTTTAATCAAAACAAATAAGATAAAAATGAAAATGAATGGACCAAAATAGTCACTTTCTTTTAAATACATAGACCTAAAGGAACATTTTCGAAAACATAAAGACTAAAACGAACAAAAGTATAAGGATTAAAACGAATATTTTGAAATTACAAGAACGAAAATGAATCAAAGCCAAAAGTAAATGAATAAGTAAATGAATGAAACAAGTATTAAACTTCAAATAAGGAAAAATTAGCAAAGTAAATTTTTTTTTCATGCAAAAAGAAAACAAACAAGAAGAAACATATGGAGAATGAGAGAGACGAGAAGAGTATGTATATGAGCCAAATGATGATATATGAGAAAAAAGTCAAATCCCAAATGGACGAGAAAGAATTTTTCACCCATAAAGTAACTTTTAACTTAGTGACAGAGAGAAAACAGTGCGTGGATAAGATAAGAGAGTGGTGGGGTTTTGACTGGTGGGGTAAAAGTAAAAAATTATTGTAATAATAATCACGAGAAAGCCTGGTGACAATGCCACATAACATAACTAAATAATCAGTTGCAGAGAGTCCTGAAAAGTTGGGTCTTTTTTTTGGCTGTGGAATCTTTTCTTCTCTGAAACTATTCTCTGTGGTTGCAGACACCATCTTTTTTCTCTCTAATATTCCTTCTGCCACCAACATGCTACCAAAACACATTTCTCTCTCTTCATTCTCTTAGAGAGAGAGAGAAGAAAAAAAGAGTCTGCATTTTAATGCCTTTTGGAATCTTTCTCTGAAACTATATTCTCTGTCCCATACCTCTCTTTTATTTGGAATGAATGTGATTGTGTTGTGTTTGGAAGTGCCTTTTTGTGTATCGGAAATATACTAGCTACTCAAATTTGTTATGATTGGGAGTAGTAGAATATGTCAAAATGTATTAGTTTGTGTCGAGTTTGATTTCGGATTACCGTTCGAGTGTTCTTGTAGCTTCATTGTATTAAATTTCTATCGACATGTCAATATTTTTATATGTCTAGAGATGTCTATTTTATCGGTAAGGTCTTGTCCTTGCGGGGACGCATCTAAATGGGGCAGGGAATCCCCATTTAGATTCTCCGCAAATTTTTCCATGCCACCTAAATGGAGACAAGGATGGAAAAAAACGTTCCTCGTACGTCCCCATTACCCGATTCCTACCACCATCATTTTTTGAAAAATATATATACACACTAAAAAATAATTCCATTATCCCCTTTATATATACAATATATTAAAAAAGTCATGTATTAATTTTTCTTTGGGAGAATTAGCCCTTGAAAATGAGGCTTCTAAGTTTAGTAACTTAAGCAATTATATAAAAATTCTTTAGGCAGAATTATTTATTGAAAACAAATTTTAAAAATAAAAAAATAGAAATGAGAAAATTCTCCCACGGGGAACTCGATCTCCACGAATTTCGTACGAGGAATCTCCACCACGATCTCCGTAAAATTATGGGGAGAATTTCGTGGGAACGGGAGTTAAATAGGTGGTATGGATGGGGAAACTTTGGCCGTCTCCATCCACGCCCATGAACATCCCTGCATACAAAAAAATAATAGCAAAATTTAGAGGTCAAGCTCATGCATAATTAAAAAAAAAAATCTAATTTACCCACAAATAACACTCAATCCAATCATTATAAATGATTTACTCCGTATAAGGTACATCAGTAATAATTGATATACCTAGAATGTAGTACATTCTATGGTAAATCAATTATTACGATATATCGTTATATGATTGCTCATATACTTATTTGATATACCATTGATATATCTAAAATTTTGAAATAGTAATATTATAATAACTAAAAAACCAAAAAATAGGTTTCCAATATTTTGCCAAAATTTAAATATTAATAAATATGACAAATATTTTTTTTATTTAATCATTGGTATATATGTGTGCTAATATACCGTTAATATACCATTGAGCCTCTGATGTATCATTGATATACCTTATTTAATTACTGATATATATGAGTGTTGATATACCGTTGATAATACATAATTTGATATATCATTGACAGACCTAATTTTATATATTATTGATATACTTGCGTGCTGATATACCATTTATATACCTGATAAGAATGCTGATAAATGAAAAAAAATGATTTGAAACTTTTGGGTTGAAAGTGCAATGTTACTCAAAATTAGAGATTTTAGATAAGATCATAAAATCTCTCTATCAGAACCCGATGAAAATGTTGGATGAATGACCATGTGATATACCTACTATGAAGTACATCAATTCAGTTAATTGGTACACTTAACATATCATTTATTACTTATATACTTCATATAAAGTATATCAGTAATATACACCTCCTATGAAGTGTATTAAGGTATATCACTAATATACCTTGAGATATATTTCATATAAGGTATATCAGTTAATTTATATACCTTTATATACTACATACTAGGAATATCAGTCATAAATGATATATGAAGTAAAGTAGTTATAATCGATATACCTAACATACAATATAAATGATATATTAGGTACATCCGTTATAATTTTGTATAAGATAAAGCGGTTATAACTTAGGTAAAATTGGAATAATAAAAAATACGAAAAATAAGAATTCAAATAATTAATTTGTCAGCAAAATCTAAAAGAAGTTGTCATATTTACCAATAGGACAAAAATTTAACTACTCATTACAAATTTCCTAATTTTAAAAATATATTAACAAATGTTTTTAAGAAAATGAGCTTCTATGTTCAAATTTTCTTTTTAAAAGTTAAATTATACTTTGTATGGTTGTGGGTGAAGTTGGGCAGTTGGGAACCTAATTATATAGGTGAAACAAATACCATAGACAATATTCTATTATTTATTTTAGCTGCAATTTTGAAATAGAAAATACTAAAAATTTGATTGGTAATGACTGTGCTTACCATCATTAAATGTTTCACAATTAAGAAAGAATTGAGAAATAGAATTTTTCTTTTTTTTTTTTTTTGAAAAATAATGATGGGTGATGACCTATCTTATACTCTATTTTTGGAGACGTTGAATATCATTTAGGAATTTAAAACTTGATACTTAAATTTTTTCTATGTGTTACTAATTGATTGTTGACTTTGGTTGTGTTGTTTATTGCCTTTATTATATTCTTCCATTGAATTGTATGTTTCTACAGTTTTATGTTTACTAATGGATTATTGTTAACTCTGGTGTGTATTGAGTTTCCTTTTTCTTTTTTATTTGCTTTTATTTTTCAAGAATATCAGTGCTTTTATTGAGTTGAAAAAACTTTTACACCAAACATAGTTTACATTTCCCTTTGGGTAAACTCATATATCTAAATTATTCATGGGCCATGGGCCATGTCCAACTTATTTGGTCTGGGCCATTTTCTCTCTTATGTTTATCCAATCATTAGAGGCCTGAATTCCAAATGGAATAAACAAAAAAATTAAAAAACAAAAACAAAAGAATTTATCTAACTCTAAACCAGAGAAAAATTATGGTCGGTAAAAAATTATTACAATCACATAAAATTCCCTACAAAACTTAAAACGTTTCAATTGTGATAATATAACCAAAAACTACTGGTCTCTTTTATAATTTTCGTAAAATTAAGCATTTGTCCGACTCTTTTATTTCGGGGGGAAATTTTTTTCAAAATAAAATAGAATATTGTACAACAACGGTTAGTTTGCCATTGCTACAATATATAATATTTTTGCTATTTTTTAAAATGCGTTATTTTACTTCTTATTATTATTTTCTTTCAGGCTGTTAACCCTCTTTCTTTCAACTTAAATAATCAACGAATGAATTTACGAGCTAATAAAAGGACTTTAGGTGCTAATAATCTAAATTTAATTATTTAGTTCTTAATTAATAACTTTTTCTCTTTTTGAAAATTAAGCTTAGATTTGTTTTTTTTTTTTCTCTCTCTCTCTTTTTTCAAGGATAGGAAGGCCATCAGTTCCACAGAAAACAGGCTGTCCTTCTCAGTTGGCATGAATAATCCACGGGGGAAAGCCACTTTCCCAAAAAAGATTTGGAAAAAAATATGCAATTTTTGCAATTTTCTAAATATGTGTTTTGTATTTTTGTTATCTACCTTTCAAAATATAAAGTCAAATTTGAAAACTAAAAAATGCAGAGATCACCAACAAGAATTTCATTTTCTGCTTTTGGGGTTTTGAAAAATATGATTTTTTATAATCCATTCAATTTCAATTTTTTATTTTTTTTTAAAAACATTTTTGAAATTGGAAATTATAAGTAAATTTAAAAAAAAAAAAAGAAAAAGAAAAAGTATACCCATCTAGCTTTGAACAAATTTTTTCCATTTTAACATTTCTGGCTAAAAAAATTCTCTCTAAAAAATTTACTTTTCTCTCTCTAAAATTTGTTTTTTTATTTTTGTCTAAAATTTTCATTTCATAGACTTTCGTTTCACATTTTCTCTAAAATTTTCATCCTTATATTCTTTCATTCCCTTCTCAAATATCACTCTCACTTTTCTCTCTCTTAGAATTATTATTTTTCTCAAACTTTCCTTTGTAAAATTTGGCTCTCGATATTTGCTTTTCCTTTATAAAATTTCACTCTCTATATTTGCTTTCTCTTTCTAATTTATTTTCTCCCACAAATATATATCTAACTTTAATCGGTATAGATTTTTTTCTCTTTAAATTTTTTGAATATAACTTTTTCTTTTTCTTTCTAATTTATTTTCTCTCTGTTGAGTTTTACTCTCTCTCTCAAATTCCTATTTTTGTTTAAAACTTTTCTCTCTAGAAATTCTCTTTTATCTCTAACTTTTTTCTCTCTAAAATATCTCTTTCTTCAACTAATATTCTCACTATATATCACTTATTATCTAACTTTTCTATCTCTAATTTTTTTTCTTTTTATCTCTCAAATTTCTCTCTATCTATTCGAACTTTTACTTTCATTACCTTTACATAGATTTCACTCTCTTTAGGATATCTCTTTCACTCTCTAACTTTTGAAAAATAAATTTTTTTTAAAGTTATCAAACATGTATGATTTTTACTTTTTGATAACCATTTTATTTAAAATTTACCTTATAAACACGGTGTACTCTTCGATTTGTTGTCTACTTTTTTAAAAACATTTTTAAAAATATTAAGCCAAATTTCAAAAACTAAAAAAGAAAGTAATTTTTGAAAACTTGTTATTTGTGTCTGAAATTGACTTAGAACTTAGTGTGTTTATAAGAATGGTAATATACCGAAGAAATGGAGAGAAAGTAAGCTTATTTGAAAAAAGAAAATTGATTAAACACACACTCATTTCAAATGGGACCTTAACAAATCAATTTATGCTCGTATGCAACTACTAGTTACAATGATATCTTCTACATAAATGAACTTTTCATCTACAAAAAAAAGTCAGATGCATTAAGCCAAAGTGACCATAGCTAAGCGGTAATTGACATATATCTCCAACTAAGAGGTTGTGAGTTTGATTCCCCACCCCCACACGCATGTTGTACTTAAAAAGAAGAGATGCACTCGTGTTTTTTTAAATCAAGGTGCAATAAAAGCACAATAACTCTTTGGTACTTAAAGCACGATGCAAAAAAAGAAACTGCAGGCATTTTACGAGGTGCACTATATATAAAAAATTCCTAAATATATATAATATGGGAAGAAATAGGGTGAGAGGGAGACTTGGTTTAGAGAAAGTGAGCTTAATTACTTTACTCGATCTTCTGATTTTTTCAATTTTAGAGTTTTTTTATAATTATTTTTAAATAATAAAAAAGAAGCTCTAAAGGGAAAGTGAACGCCTTCCTGACTTTGCCTTGCCTATTCAAGGCGAGATGCGGGAGTTGTACCTAACACCTAGGCACATGGCGTAAAGGATATTATAATTAGTAATTCATGTGTTTTCCGATATCAAATGTTGTAGGATCAGATGATTGTCCCATGAAATTAGTTGAGGTATGTGTAAACTGGCCCAAATACTTACATATATAAAAAAAAATGCATTGTTGATGTCAAGCTAATGAATCTTACATGACACAACAATTATGTACGGTGAAAAATTAGAAACCAAATTGGAATTGTTTCTCATTTTCAATTTTTAAAGAAATATAAACGTTTCATAATTATTCCCTCTCTTCTTTATCTTAAAGTCATATAGAAATTTTTAAAATAATAGAATCAAATTTCTTGTTTCTAGTTTCTATTTTCAATTTTTCTATTGAGAAAAATATTATTTTATCACTTTTTACTTGCAAAATGCATAAACAATATCAAGAAAAAAAAATAATATGAAAACTTTGAATATTTAATTTGAAAAATTAATTTTTACATAAAACCTTTACTTTTTAATTTTAAGTTTAAAATTTAGAGAACTAAAAACAAGAAATGATTATTAACCATGTTTTTATTTTTCCTTTCAATTTAAAAAAAAAAACAGTTACTAAAAGCTTTTAAAATAAAAAATGAGAACAGAAAATAAGAAATTACCAAACGGCCCCTTAAAGGAACCAAATCTCAGGCCTTAAGAACCAAATCCCAGGTACTATTTCTCTATTTCATTTTCCATCACATCCTTACAGAATATATTCTTGAAGTACACCATTTATTCCCAATTGTGCTCATCAAAAAGTAAATAGAACATCCATCAATATTCCAAAACAATAAAAGCAAAAAACCAACAATAATTTATTATCTGCACAACAAGATCTGCTGTGGATTTAAAACAATACTGTGTATGAAATAATGCAGAAACAACAGTAAACAAAACAAAACAAAACAAACTAAGCAACCAGTATTGGTTCAACTCTTTCAAGGCTGCAGAAATGAAAGAACCCACATGAAATTAATTACAAAGAAATCTTAAGAAACCAATTTGGCCAAAGGGCTGATCAATGACTCAACAGATTGAATCCAGTAAGTCCCAATAAGTCAGAAAATTTTATTTCATATGATAAAGCATGTGGGATTATTATTCAGGATTGGAAGACTGATTTAATCCTCCTCCATAAACAATATGTTTGAACCTTAATATTCTGCTCACCTGTGGTTGTTGCCATTCGAATCCTCATCAGAGCATGGCGGGCAAGTTTTGGCCGGGCAGTTGTGTCCATCGCTCAAAATCTCTGAGATAAGCTTGATCAAAGAACAGAGCCCGCCCAAGAAATTATGATCAATGACACCTCCGCTTTCGACGATGTGTGCAAAGTCAACGAGTTTTATTGCTGCATTCGACTTAGTTTCCAGCGTGGTTTCCTTATCGTACACCATCAACACTGAGCTAGAATAGAAATGGTAAATCGTCTGATCTTCAAACCATGTCTTCAGCTCCAATAGTTGTGCCAAAACTCCATTTGAACCACCATAAACTGATGATGCAAAAACGCAATCGGGTTCATCGGCATCAGAATCTGGAGCGTTTGAAGAAACGTACTTCTTTAGAATCAACTTAACATCCTCGGCCGATAAGTTCTGCAGAGATCTCCTCTCTGGCTTCCAGTATCCAACTTTTTGGCTCACATGAATCTGCAAACCAGACAGCCTAAACCCCAGAGCCAAGCTGGACGTTTCTCTATCCTTTTTAAAGCACCTCTGGATGTAATCCTCAGAAGCTTGTGGATACCAAGTCCTGGAACCAATCTTAATATCCATAATCGACGGATTGACATAACTCGAAACGAGATCCTGCAAAACAAGGTGGGGATGCAAGCCAGAACCGTCCGAGGCAGGAATAAGCTGAGTTCCATGGAAGGCCGGGAAGAACGCACGAATGTTATCTGGAACACTGGTGTTTGAAAATAATGATTTGTAGAAAGCGACCTCCTTCGATCCCCGGTCGTCCTTCTGCAGAGGCTTGAAGAAGAGCCCCGAATCATCTATAAGAGGACCAATCATTCCATTACTGGCTTGATGGCCAGCAACTTGATGATCCGGGATCTTAAACATGGCCTACAAGTAGTACAATGAATGGCAGCTATAATAATTGTAAAAAAGCAATTGCATTTTGTAACAAAAGCAACATTCAGATCAGACAAAAGAAATAGGCTCCACAGCCAAACAGGGATTAACATGAACTTGAATTTTGCAACACACCATCTGTTCTTGAGGTTAATAGCAAAGATCAAAATCAAACCCAAAAAGAACTATGAACAATCCACGCCACACATTATTAAATCCCTAAAAGTAGAAACTGCAAATCAACCGCTCTCAACATCCATTTCCCGAGAGAAATAGAGAAACAAGAACAAGGAAATCAAACATTGTAAAAGCAATCGAAGCAATTACAAATCCTGATCTCAAAACTCATGGGCATGATCAATCAAGGGAACAAGAAGGCGTCTCCATTTCCAGATTCAAAGTAAAATTTAGGGCAATCAAAAGGGTCGTGGTCAGCAAAATTATTCAGTTCAAAATGGGCGGCCATTCATTTAGCATATAGCGAATCAAACACAAAGTACCACAGAACAAAGTTCAGAGTAAGGATCAGCAGAAAATGAAATGAAGAATTAGAGAAGGAAAAAAGAAATCCAGAGCGAGAGGAGAGGGAAAATTTACCATGCGCGGAAGGAGAAAAAGAAGTGGTAATCTAATGACGGATGGAAAGAGGATTTATTTTCGCATTTTTGTTTTCGTTTTTTTCTGTGTTGCTTTTAATTTCCATTGAATATGGACGCTGCAGTGGGCGGCGGCTGCTGCATCTGCCGCATCTCCACTCAAGAAAACATCACAATTTTTTTAGTCTTCTCCTTTGTTTCTTAGTTCCGGGTTTGAACCTATGATCTTTTCATCTGATCGATGTTCGATTGTTCATTTGTAAGTTAACTTTTATGTTTTGTTGTAAATTTTTATGTTCTATAAATTGATCTTATCATAGCATAGGATTGAATTTCCACGCTACATGTTGTTTAAATTTATAGATTTATTATATATGAAATTGAATTTTGTGTGTGATACAATATTAACCTTTTAATTTTGTGTCGTTTATGAATTTTTTAAACACAAAATTGAAAATTTAAGAATGTATTAGACGTTTTTAAGTATAGGGACTAATTTGTAATTTAACCAAAATTTATGAATTTAAAATAAAATAAGTTGCAAAGTTTAAGGATTACAAAATTTAAACCTAGTTTGCATCTATCCCTTCATCTTCCTTAAAAAAAAGGAATAAAAAATGTCTCATGTATATTTTTTTTATTAAAATAGTTGGTGAAAATAGAAGATTGAGAGTATAATTGGAAATTTTAAAATGAAGAAAATTGAAACTAACTATATAAAACAAAAAATTATTCCATAATCATTAGATGCATAGTTCAGATACAATTTTTAATCTCTTTCAAATATAAAATTTCACGTCCCTCACATAATTTTTCATTAGATCAAGGACATTCACTACAATTAAGTTTTTATTAAAAAAAATAATTTCTTTTTTTTTTTTTTTGAAAAGGAGAGAAATAAAATTAAAAATTAAATAAAATGAAGGAGGAAGGTGGATGATAAGCTCAGGTATTAATATTAATGGGAAGAAATATTAAAAACAATAAAGTTAGGTTGAAATCATTATACCCTCAATTTCTTAAAAGAAGAAAAGAAATCATTATACCCTCAAATAAGTCTTGTCCCGCGTCTCCATTTTCAAATTTTTAAAAATAATTTCTTAAGGTAAAATACACTTTTTATCTTTAAATTTAATGATAAATTTCTATTTGATTGTAAGTCCCCGGGAAAAAATAAAACACAATAGTTGTAAAATGTCCCTAAGGTATCTGACATTTTTGTCAGGATCAATTGAGAAATTAGAAGAAAACGATTGTTGTGCGTTATGGATGAACCACTACCTTGAAAACAATTTTGACATAACCACAACAATGAAAAATTGTACGTACGTCGGTTGCTCTCCAAGGTTAACACAACTTCAAATTCAAGTGTGCATTCACTAGAGCCTAATAGAATCTGTGAACATCGTCATAAATTCTTATTTTTGCTTTGGAAATACATATTTTTCCTCTCCTCTATCTCAAGTACTCAAAATGTCTCCTTCTTTCCCATTCCACGTTTTTTTAGTATAACAAGTAGGAGGTGCTTCAAACTCATGACCTCGCACCACTAATTTATTTAGATACCACCACAGCACGAAAATCTAGAACCTAGAATTACATTTATAATGGTAGTTTTTTTTTTTCAAATTAAAAAGAAAATACCTGTTTGTTGGGATTGGCATGGGGTTTAGCCAAGTCCTTTTGATACCTCAAAGCATTAATTATTTTGATTGGCAGGGCCAAAGCAAAACCAATCACGAACCTCAGAATCAAGAATGCCCCCATATCATCAATTTTTTCAAATTACCAAACCAACTCTCAACCATAAAATCTTATATCAGATAATAAAATAAAAAAAAGGAAAGAATAAACCTAAAAATGGGAAAATAATTTCAGAAAGCCAAGAATCAGAATCAGCCGTTGCTTGCTTCTGCTTTGGGATGGTGGACTATCGGAGTCACTTTTTTTTAGTATAACATGTTGGGAAGGAGATTCGAATTTACCACCTCTTAGTTCGAAACATATGTCAATTACGTTGAACTATGTTCGCTTTGACACATCAAAATCACTTTGATTAGAATTTTCAAACGAAAACAATGTCACCTGAGTTAAAAACAATATAAATAAATATAGTTATATCGGTTAGATGCCACGTCAACATATTAAAAATCTTTTAGAATTATTTTTCAAAGACGAGTGTTTTTAAACTTGTGAATCAAATAAAAATCTATTCTCAAATTCTGAGACGTTTTTACTCTAATTTTTAATATATTCAATAATTTACTAACATTTAATTATATTCTACTCTATTCTTTTTCCGATCTTGCGTGGCTGTCATCCCATTTATATATTCTTAAATATATGATAGGAAAAATTAAACACTAAAATTTGCTTAAAAAATTGCAACATGATTAAGGATCTTGATGGATCTCTACGCTTACTTCCAAGTCCAAATTTGCACATCCAAATTAATAAATTAATTGGAATTATTTTTTTATTATTACTTTTCTATAGTAGAACAATAGTGAACATAATGGAGAATAAATAATAAATGAATATCTTTTTCTTGAGACAATAATTTTTTTTCTTTATTAAAAAGAGAGAAGCAAAGCATAATCTCTCTTCTTTTTCTCTCATGACCAAAAAGGGCAAAATTTGGACCATTCAATTAGTTGGAAAAGTAATATCTCTTTTGGAAAGAAGATTTTGGAAGCAACCAAATCTAAATATAAAAGGCTTCCAACAAAAACTATGGATTGTCCTTATTCAAAGTAAGATTAAATAAATAATAGGCAACATTTTTTCAAGATCTACTGACATACATGATATTAAAAAAAATAAAAAATTGTAAGAGAATCTGACAGGAAACTAGTATAAAAGAAAGATTGAACCAATATTAGAAAGTGTTCCCTTCATTTCTTGTGGTACTTGAAGAGTATTATTATTATTATTATTTTAATTAACGGTAGGATCGAATTACAACACTAGGCGAGTAAATGAGATTGTTTACCAATTTTTTGATTTTAAAAGTAATTCAAGAAGGACGAGAAATCAAACATTCAATGCAAAGAGTGATTAACACGAAGAAAAGTTATTGTGCAGAATAATCAAATAATTATATAATTTATGCAATCTAGCTAAATAAACACGTAGATGTGCGGATTTGAAGACAAAACCTTTTGGTCGGGATACATGCTTTTGATGGGAAAAAATTACCTACTTCTACCGCAGGAATAAGTAGAAAATGACTGAGAAATTTAAATAAAACAATAAAATAAATAAAACACAAGAATTTACGTGGAAAAACTCCAAATCGGAGAAAAACCACGACCCATACTGGAAAATCTACGGTTGAAAAATTATTACAATCACATATTTCCCCCCTCGACCCCAATTACACAAAACATACCAGGCTTAAATATTTCAATTGGGATGATTAAAACTCAAGCCCACGAGCTCCTAGTTGGAACACACCTGCCATTCTACCCTTCCGATGTGGGACAACTTCTAGCACTTAGAGATCATCATTTTACTCTTCTAATGTGTATTTTGCTAAAATCCAACAGCTTTAACTAGTTGAGCTATGCATAGGTAGGGATCAGGGATTCCCTGATTTGACCCTATCCCCCGACGGGTCAAACCGGGGAATCTCCGACCCGATCAGGTGAGGTACCCATGTGGTCAAACTCGGGATCCCAATCAGGTTCCCGACGAGGACGGGGGACCGTTAGTTATTTATTTATTTATATATATATAAATTAATAATAATAATATTTATTAAATTTTATATTACTTTTATAATTCTTCAAGCCCATCAAGTTCAATGCTTCAACTCCTATCTCTTTCAAAATTCAAACCTCTAACCCTAATTTCTTATTGTATTTTAGCCCCCTTCCTTCAACCTTCACTCTTTCAACTTTTTCAACAATCACACTACTGGCGGTTACCTAGTTCCAGCAGCGGCGACTTAGTTCCGGCAACTTCTTGGTGTAAAATTTGAAAAAAAAAACTTGTAGGTCGGACACGGGTTCCCCACAAAGACCCCATCCCCGATCGGAGATTCCCCACCTCGTCCCCGCCCCCAAATTTTCGGGGACGGGGACGGGGATAGAGATACCCCCACCTCGTTGCCAACCCTATGCACAAGTTGCTACATGCTATGTTTATGTTAAATTGGGAAAATACTTAGATCTCTAACCGACCTAACTTATACTCATCGTCATTAAATGTTTGACAACTGAGAGAGAAAAAATAATAATAATAATAATGTTAATGTATTAAAAACTCTCACCTAGGTTCAAACTCAGTTTATTTTATCTTTTTGACCAGGAATCAAAATTAAAATATAAAAGAAAAAACATCAAACTCATCCTTTATTTGAATGGTTAATACTTTTAGAAATGACAAAAAAAAAAAAAAAAGAGAGATTGAATTTTGTAACATTTTGGTGATCAATAATAATTTTGTAAATATGATGGTAAAGGGATATATATGACAATATTCATGAAAAAGTTTGACGTGAGGAATCCAAATCCTGGAATATTGAATTAGTGGACAAGATTTGGAATATTATTATTATTATTATTTATTTAGAATATTATGAATACTGAATCAGTGGAGAAAGAAGATGACAAGCTTCTGTATATATTCCCACGTGCGACAGTGAGAAATGTCTCTTTCGCACATCTTATACAATCTTGTAATTTTTTTTACTTTAATTATAAGTTTGGCTCTTAAAATTTGGATTTTTTTTAACAATGACAAAGTTATTACGAAAATATATGTCAATTTCTCAAACTATTTTCAAAAATAATGTTTTGAAAATGACAGATCGTCTCTGTGGCAAAGACTGGTCGTCAAGAGACGACCAAGTTCGTTATTAAACAGCATGGACCGCCACGCTGTTTTTTTTTTTAAATTACATAGCTTGGTCGTCTCCAACCAATATTATTGTTTTTTTTTTTACTTCTTTAAGTTATTTGCTATATTTATTTTATAATTTGATTTAAATATATTTAAATAAAATTAGAGAATTATAGTTAATTTATCAATACTATATGAATAAAATATTAATTAATATCTAAAAGGTAAAGCTGAATAACCAAAATTAAGCGTTATAGACTATCAATCTATCTAATATGTCTCACATTGGAGAGGTCGTCGATGACGATGTGACTGTCGACGACGAGCTCTCGGTGTCTGTTGATCCTCATTAGGGTTGATGTATTGTCCATACTCTCCACACCCACGTCCATGACCGCCATAACCATACTGTACTGGTGTGTGAACCTAGCTCAAACCAAGAGTCAGTATCATAACCATAGGCGTGGATGGGCTGGCCTCATCCTGTGTCTGTGTGAAAGGTGGAGATCATCGACATTATGATACATAACTTCAGGTTCAGGAATGGCAGGCTCGTTTGGAGCATCCTTCTCTATTTGACGATGTCCTTACGCCAGGGGTAGTGAGTAGGTGTAGGTACTCTAGACCACTACTGATGAAGCCTTTGAAGATATCTCTCACCAGTGGTACAAAAGCTATTAATATCTTCTGACGATGAGATGATACTAATTTGTTCAAAACATGTAGTCTGCATAGAAAATGAATTAAAATAAATATATATTTAAATTCAAATAGTTTGTAAAGCCAAATTGAAAAACATACCGTAGCACCAAACTCATTCTTGAGTAATATAATGTCTAGTAATTGACAAATACCAACTCATGTATCCGAGATCGCAATCACCATCATCGTCCACCGGAGGACTAATAGCAATATAATCTCTACGAATCCACCACCTAGCCACAAAAGGTGTTGTATGGTCCTGTCATCCCCGACGTCGAAGGTCTATGTCATGTATCTTTGGATCCCAACTAAGAACATCTAGAATTGATTGTTTCATCTCGAACTGCCTAGGAACTCTATTTGGATGATGTCACTCAACAAAATAAAAACAAATAAGTGGACTTACTGTGCACCATATAGTAATCTGGTAGGGATGCAAATCCTTTATTATATGGTTCCCAAATCATCTAAAATCTTTAGGCAAAAATATCATGTCAAAAGTCAATCAAGCTATATTTATAATTTTAAATATTTAAACACATACCGATCCCGGTGTCAGAAGATCCAACATGTATCTGTACTGAACCAATACATATGTCGATAATTCTGTAACACAAAATTGATCTCTCCACCTACAATAATACTCTAAGTTTGTAAAGTTGTGTATATATTAAAAGAATTAACTTTATGGCACAATGAAATAGTTAGATAGGCATACCGTGCAGCTAATGGTTGTCCCACTATCTCATGATCCGCGATGTGGCGACGAGCTCGAGTCATGCTTGGGAATCGATCCCAAGCCCATACTTGAAGGAGTAAGATCGGACAAGCAATGTCTCGTGAATCAGATCGACATGCCTTGCATAAATGTCGATACAACCATGCTCTTCCCCAACTGAATCGTCCAGCAATCTCAAAATCAGCCAACGATAGAAGGAACATCAAGTGGACCAAGTTATTAGACTTATCGACAAATAGACTACAACCGATAAGTTGCAAAATGTAAGCACGAGCATATGTAGCAATGGTGTCCTCGTCAGAATTGTCATCTAAGTTGCGGAACTATGAAGCCAACCATGGTAAGCTAAGTCTAGATCCTTTAATATAGGAGTCGCATGGAGTCACACTAAGTAATAATTGACGGTGGTTTTTCAATCGTAATGTACCGATCCTGTTACTGGCTCACCATCTACCGGTAACACGAGTTGCACCACTATATCTTGGAGAGTTATCGTGCATGTGAGTCTCCAGCCTCTACTGCTCCACAAGTGCAGTGATGAAATGCCAATCTAATTGAATAAATCAAACTTTGACAAATCTATAAAAATCGGAAGTACGAAGTGTTGGCTCAATCATTAAGTATAAGACTTTTTCACTCGATCCTGCACTAACAAAATCTTCAAAGTTCTAACTCCTTTTTGCAAGACCTTGTCTTGTAGTGTTCTCAAAGACTTATTGTGATTATCGAATTTTTCGATAAGAACAATATGAAACACTTCATATAACATAGTCAAATAAGAGTACAAATTTTTAACTAAAAGTCATTTATCCGAATTCCTTTCACTAAAATATATTTATTTTTATCGTCGACAACTAAAGATAAACTATTATTAGGTGAAATTTTCAGTTTGGTTCAATTTTAGGGAAGGGAAGAAAAATCGAAATTGGTTAGTTTAAAAGGGACGAAAACCAAATCAAACCGAAGTGGACCAATTCGAATCAACATCATACTTTTTTTCATTCAAGCTTTTTCATTCCAAGAAAAAAAAAAAACTTATGAAGTTATGATGGCCTCAAACTTGTTTGCAACCAAAAAAAGTTAATGATGGCCTTAAAGTGCAAAGTTACGATGATATTCACTTTGACAACTTGATACTTCTGTGGGTATAAACAATTGTGTTTGCGGGTGAAGTTCTTTTGGCACTGATATTCTTGTATAATAGTCACTACGCAATCGACAATGTAATGCTGCTTCAACCTTATTTGTCCACAAATTTGCACTTTTTTCTTCCAAAGATTCATGAAAACAATAACTCACATAATTTAACTTACATATAAGGTCAAAAAACATATAACAACAAATTGATCTTCTCACTTGTTATATCCCGATGCTTCTTAAATTTTGCTAGCATGTTTGACGTCATTTTACTCAACAAGAAGTTTTTATACAAAGAATATTCATGAATCGTTTTCTGAACCAAACACATTTCATGGAAAAATATGTTCGAAGTCAAAGATATGAATGTAGAAAATTTTAGAGTAACATATGAAAAAAATTTCAAGAACCCTATATGTACTTTAGCATTATCCAAATTCTCATGGAACTTAATTGCTCCATCCGACATAATGAAGGTTGAATTTCCTTCGTGTTGGGACATCCATAGTTAGACAACTCTTTGTTAAAATGACATATTCACTAGCAAAATCTTTAATATTTGCAATCTTGAAAAAGATGATCTAACATACTTCCCAACATTTCTAATACAAATGATAGATACATTCAAATCCTTTAAAGCATCACAACCAACCAAATTCATGATATGAGTACAACATCTAACATAGAGAAATTTACCATCTTACACCAACACGTTTCTTTCATTTAGCTTTCTAATCAAATATGTCATTGCTTCATCATTTGAGATAGCATTATCAATGGTTATCGTAAAAATTTTATCAATGTTCTAACTTTGCAAGTATTTTTTAATTGTTCTTTCTATTGTAACTCCTTTCTGATTAGTTATTTGACAAAAGTTTAAAATTCTTTTGTGTAAGTTCCAATCACCATCAATGAAATAAGTCGTTATAATCATATAATTAATATTTTGAATTGAAGTTTAAGTATTAGTTGTTAAACAAACTCGTTGACCACTTCTATTTAAAGCATTTTTCAACTTTTTTTTCTCAATCATGTACAATTGAAAACAATCCTTTGCAACAGTGATTCGTGATGGAATTACAAACTTGGGATTCAATGCCTTGCAAAATTTATGAAATCCTTCACTTTCAGCAAACTTAAACGGTAATTTATCCGATATGTCGATACAAGTAAGCATCATTCTACAATTCTCTAAAATAACCAAATATAGCTATCAAATTAGTTTCAGAATCCTCTCCTCTTTCAAGATAATCCTATGTATTCTACTTACATTTCTCTATGTACTTTTTTCAAATTTGTTGTCCTATTTCTTTTAGAATCATATGCATATGTAGCCCTACAAGGTTTACAAGCAACTCTAGAATATTCAAGATCACATCCTCTACTCTAACAAAATATTCTCAATATTCTCGTAGAACTGTACCTTTAGAGAGTTTTCTTTTACCAAATAATCCTACTTTACTACTAGCAACAAGGTTAGGATTATCATTTTCGAGTTCAACTCTCAAGAACAAGGAAAGAAAAAGCTCAAGGGTATAAAAATTCCCAATTGAGATGCTGAATTAAATTAGAATTGTATCATAAGCCTAAAAATAATTAGAAAAAACAAGTATGACTGAAATCTACCCAACTAGGCAAGGAAAGCGAAATAAAAGAAACTAGGTTCAAAAAAGAAAAGGGAAAATTGGTAGAAGGATGACTTCTCTCTAGAGATCTCCTACATGCAGGAGATGGTCGCTGCTGCCGATGGAGATGATCACTGTTGTCGCTGGTGGAGATGGTTAGAGAGGGGAGGGTCGTGGTCATGGTTAGGATTCAAAGAAACAAATCGAACCGAACCGATTCAAGTTGATTCGATTTAAATGACCACACGACTCGAACCGAAAAAATTCTGTTCGATTTGGTTCAATTTGTTTTCAACTAAGTCACTATCAATAATAGGGTTTCCCCTTTCTTTCAGCGTCCCCCAACCCACAGCATAGCCTTGCGACAACTCACGGCCACGACCACGACCCTCCCTCCCCCCCCCCCCCTTTCCCTTTCTCTATTATTATCTCCACCAACAACGACAGTGGCTATCTTCAGTGGCACCAACGACCATCTCTAACGTACATGTAAACATCTCTACGATGATCCTAACTTTGATGCCAGTAGTAAGTAAGATTGCTTGGTAAAAGAAAACGCTCTAAAGATTCAGATGTATGAGAATATTTTGTTAGGGTAGAAGGATATGGATCTTAAATTTCCTAGAGTTGCTTGTAAATATTGTAGAACTACATATGCATATGATTATAAAAGAAAGGGAACAACAAATTTGAAAAAACACCTAGAGAAATATAAGAAGTATACAGAGAATTATGTTGAACAAGAAGGGGATCCTGAAACTAATTTGATAGCTACATCGTTTAATCAAGAGAATTGTAAAACGATGCTTGCTTGTATGGACATATGAGATAAATTGACATTAAGTTCGCTGAAAGCGAAAGATTTCATAAATTTTGCAAGGCATTGAATCCTAAATTTGTAATTCCATTATGAATCAATGTTGCAGAGGATTGTTTTCAACTGTACATCATTGAGGAAAAAAAGGTTGAAAAATTCTTCAAGTAGGAATGGTCAACGAGTTTGTTTAACAACTAATACTTAAACTTCAGTTCAAAATATTAATTATATGATTATAACAACTTATTTCATTGATGATGATTGGAACTTACACAAAAGAATTTTAAACTTTTGTCAAATAACTAATCATAAAAGAGTTACAGTAGAAAGAACAATTAAAAATACTTGCAAAGTTGGAACATTGATAAAATTTTTACGATAACCATTGATAATGCTATCTCAAATGATGAAGCAATGACATATTTGATTAGAAAGCTAAATGAAAGAAACGTGTTGGTGTAAGATGGTGAATTTCTCTATGTTAGATGTTGTACTCATATCATGAATTTGGTTGGTTGTGATGCTTTAAAGGATTTGAATGTATCTATCATTCGTATTAGAAATGTTGTGAAGCATGTTAGGTCATCTTTTTCAATATTGCAAACATTTAAAGATTTCGCTAGAGAATATGACATTTCAACAAAGAGTTGTCTAACTATGGATGTCCCAACCCGAAGCAAATTCAACCTTCACTATGTCGGATGGAGCAATTAAGTTCCAAAAAACTTTTGAAAGATTAGAGGATCATGAACTATATTGCAGAAGGTGACAGACCTACTAATGAGAATTTGGATAATGCAAAAGTATTTATAAGGTTCATAAAAAAAAATTTCTTATATTACTCTAAAATTTTCTACATTCATATCTTTGGCTTCGAACATATTTTTCCATGAAATGTGTTTGGTTCAGAAAATGATTCGTGAATATTCTTTATATAAAAATGTCTAGTAGAGTAAACTGACGTCAAGCATGCAAGCAAAATTTAACAAGTATTGAAGTGTACCAACAAGTGAGAAGATCAATTTGTTGTCATATGTTGTCGTTGTTCTTGACCCTACATGTAAGTTAAATTATGTGAGTTATTGCTTTCATGAATTTTTGGAGAAAAAAAGTGCAAATTTGTGGACAAATAAGGTTGAAGCAACATTAAAGTCAATTATGTGATGACTATCATACAAGAATGTCAGGGTCAAAGTAACACACCCCAGACACAATCATCTACACCCACATGAGTATCAAATTGTCAAAGTGAATAACATCTATCTCTTTTAGTATCTCTCGTGGAAATTAGAATTTATAAGGTATGTGTTGTTGTTCATAATAGATATAAACAAAGTAAGAAAAAAGATCAAGATGATGAAAAAACAGAGATGACTCGTTATCTAGATGAGACTTGTACTGAGGATAAGGATTTTGATTTATTAAACTGGTGGAAGGTAAATCCTACTCGATTTAAGTTTATTAGCCACAAGTAGTTAAAACATCTACAGGATTCCTATATCTACTGTTCCATCTAATTCCGCTTTTAGTACTAGAGGACGGGTGTTGAATTCTATTAGGAGTTCATTAACTCTTCAAAAATCAAAAGCACTTATTTTTTCACAAAATTTGCTTCAATCTAAACCTCTTAATGATATGGGTTGCAAAAGATTTGCTTCAATCTAAACCTCTCAATGATATGGGTGAAGAAATTGATGAAGGAAAGAAGTAACGTCATTATAATATTTATTTGAAATTTTATTTATTCTGTTATGTGAATCTTAATGAACTAATTGTTTTTAATACTCAAGCATATGTAAGAAGATGGAAGTTGATTTTTAAAATTTAAAATTCGATTCTGCAAAATTAATTTCTACTCTCAAATATCGTTTATTTCTATTTTATTTTATGCTAAATATTAAATAATAATTATTGTTTTGGCTTTTGTTTTTTGTTCTGTTTTTTTTTTTGGTTGCAGAGTTTTAAAGTTTAGTGATATAATTGGAGTCATTATGACGAAAATCGAGATTCAACCTATGACAATAGATTCGAAAACATTATGTACTTTTTTGTTCGGATTTTATAAACCTCAATATTGGAACGATTGTTTACTAGAAAAGATATTTAAAATATTACCGAATATGTCTAAAATTTAAGGCATTATCTTTGGAACTTCAATAATAGATGTTATGTGGATCATCTTCACCTTTCAACATTGTTTGTCACAAACAAGTTTGAGGAAGTGATTTCAAGGCACACCAGAGTCTCATGCGAGAGACGAGGCGATTTCGCCCAGGTGCGGCTTACAAGATGCTCAAGTGAGCACCTTCAATCGGGCACTCCCTCGACGCGCACGGCGAGAGGCGATTTGCCTCATTTTCTTTCTTTCTTTAAAAAAAAATAGGTTTAGAAACTATTCTATTTCTCTCTGCCTCAAAAAAAAAAAAAGAAATAACCAAACCCTAATTTCTCACTCCCTGCCTCTTTAACTTTCACCCTCAACTCACCCACCTGCAGTTTCCGACCATCGTCGTCGCCACCGCCGCCTCCTCCTCCAACGTTCACTCTCACTCAAAGGTTTCTTTTTTTTTTATTCTTTTATCTTATGTATTCCTTTTCATCTCTTTCATTTCACACCAATGCCAGTGCTGGTTAGTGATGATGATGACGACACCAAAGAAGAATAATTAGAAAAAGAAGATTGTGAGGATGTACAAGATGAAGAGGATTTAGATTTAGATGAGGAAGATAATCTTTGATCACTTACATTTACTTTTGTTCTATTCCAAACTCCAGTATTTCTGAATGATGCTTGTCTTTGTTGGGAACTAAGAATTTTGTTGTTTTATGTATCTTGACATTTACTATGACACTATTTTGGTATTGATTTTTTAAACTATGTTTATTATATAAATTTATGCACTATATATATAATTTTTATTTATTTATTAAGGCGCGCCTTGCTTCAATCAAGCATTGTCTTTTTATCGCCTCTCGCCTCAAGGCGATCAAAGGACATATCGCCTTGAGGTGCGCCTTGCGCCTTGAAAACACTTATTTGAGGTCATCAATACAATTTCATTTTTTTTCCTTGGAATGGAAAGGTAATGGCCGTTAAAAATAATAATAAAAAAGATGTTGAATCGGTTCATTTCGATTCAATTCGGTTTTCATCCCTTTTAAATCAAACTAATTTCGATTTTTCTTCCCTGCCTGAAAATTGAACTGAACTGAAAAAGTTTCACCCCTAGTCGTGGTCATGAGTCATCGTAAGGCTAAATCGTGGGGGGTGGTGGGGGAGACGCTGAAAGAAAGGGAAACCCTATTATTGATACTATGGTTAAAAACAAACCAAATCGGATTTTTTTTGGTTCGATTTGTATGATCTAAATCGAACCAAACCAGCTCGATTAAATTCAATTTGTCGAATCGGTTCAGTTTCTTTCGCTTCTATTTATTATTATAAAAAGAATTCCATTCAACTAAAGATGTAAAATCTTGAGGTTTAAGAAAAATTACTATATCTTCAAGCAACCAAAACAAATTACATACTAGTCCACCAAATGAATATGCAAGAAAAATAGTAACAAATTTTTTTTCTTTAAGTTTAAGATCATTAGAACTATGCTCAAGTTAACAACTACAGAGTGCTGGTGTTATTATAATAATCATTAAGAATGAGAAGCAATGCAAGGATTTTACACATAATAAGTAGCAAGCACATTTAAATTCATGTAGAGAGTCAAACTAACTGGCTTTAGCAGTTGAAATTAATCCCTAAACTGCTTCTTCTTCTGTGTTTGGAAAGGCAATAAGGTTTTGAATGCCCTTGTAACCTAAACCCTGAACCAAACAAGCAGCATCTTTACCTACTCCAACTTGATCATGTGTTAATGACTTGCCCACCCACTAAAATTTGTCAAAAAAATATATATCATTTGGTCCTAATGATAACCAAAAGTGAATGGGATTTTTAATATATAAAATTAATGGTGGGCAGGTCAAAAGGGGTAGGGAGAAAGAGAGACTTAAAAGCCTATTTGATAAGCAATCTTGTTCATGAATCTATTGGTCAGGTAGATTTGTTAATTATGTTATTCAAATAGTGGAAATTCTGAAAATAATATTTTTATATCTCCAATGTTTTCAAATTTTGAATTTTAAACTTTTAAAATAATGAATTACATTAAAAATATATAAAAACTTATAAATATATTATTTCATATTATAAATTCATTTAGTTTTTTTATTATTAAAATATGTAAACTATAATTTATTATAAAAGATACAATATTATATAATAATTCTACAAAATTTATAACAAAAATGTTAATAAATTAATTAATATTATTTTAGATTGAACTAAACTATTTGCAAATATATTACTAAACACAAATTGAGATTTAATTTCTAAATATGTTACCAAACACATATGAAAATAAGAAATACAAATCTGTTTTTCATTGAATCCTTTGTTTTCAGATTTCACCCTTAGTTTCTCTCTTATTTTTTTTTTCTTACCATTTTAGCACAATAAACTAAATAGAGTTCAAAAAAAACAAAAAAAAGAAAAAAACACTTTCTGTCTCTGTATTTTTGGTGAAGTATTAATTTTAGACTCTAAACTTTAGTTAACAATTTAGCTTTGTCCTTTTAAATTTGAAACAATATAATTTAAACCCTTCTAAAAGTTTGTAATAATTTAGTCATGCAGTAAAAAAGATGTTAAAAATAAATGAGATTTCTTCCAAATGTATGTTGTTCGATTGTTCACCTGCACTAGTTTCACTCATGTTCCATCTCACCAAACACGAGTGCAGCCAAACAATTATTCTTAGGAATGGTCAACTTTTTTATATATAATTTTTCCATCCTAAAATTTGGAGGCGGCAAATTAAATGAAAACTACAAAACCTTAACTCTTAAACAGTGATTCGACGCACTCGAGTGCTCGCCTCCTACGAGAGGCAAGGCAATTTCGCCCAACTACGCCTTGAAAGGTGCCCAAGCACTCGCCTTGGTACGCCTCTCGCCTGAGGCAAGGCAATCGCCTCGTCGAAGCGAGGCGATCTACCTTATTTTCTTTTTCTTAAATACGTTTGAAATCCTCCCTCACAAATTACATCTTCAAACCCTAACTTCCAAACCCTAACTTCTCAATTCTCTACCTCTCGACTTTCACCCTCAATCTTCGACCATCGTCGCCTCCATCTGTCGCTGCCGCCGCCTCCTCCTCTGTCTGTCGCCACTGCCGCCTCCTCCTCCGTCTGTTGTCGTCGCCCCCTCCTACTCCGGCTTTCGAAGGTTTATTTCTGGTTTTTTTTTAATTCTTTTACCTTATTTATTCTTTTTCATCTCTTTCATTTCACACCAATTCTTTCTTGAATCTTCACAGTGACTCTTTTTCACTAAGGTTCTTTCCTTCATATTTCTCTTATTTATTTAAATTTTTATTATTCCAAATTTCAATTATAATAAGATGGCAGAAGGTGAAAACAAACATAAGCATCCCGGTTAGCAATATATCATATTGGATGATCCGAAAAATACAAACACTTGCAAATGCATGTTTTGTGGAAAAATTTCTAATGGTGGCATTTGTCGAGCAACACAACATTTGGTTGGGGAAAATCGAAATATAAAAGCATGTTTGAAATGTCCAACTAATGTGAGAGAAGAATTTAAGGGGTATCAACAAGATCAAACGCAAGAAGGGAAGAGAGTAATATCCTCCCAACGTATGAGGATTTAACTCTGATTGAAGAAGATGAGGAAGATGAGTGGAAGTAGTTGGTGGTAGTGGTAGTGGATCAACATCAGCTCCAACGAACAAGCGAATAAGAACAAACACAACAAGTGATAATGCAAGTAGTATCGGTTGGAGAGGAAAAGAAAGTGGTCGAGGAAGTTGTACTAGCTCTTATAATCCATCACAGTTAAAACCACCGAGATCAAAGGGGCCAATGGATAAATATGTTTTTCAACATCCTGGTAAAGTTGTTGATGATAGAGAAATAGATTAAAGAGGCTGAAGCAATCAACTATTTCTGAAAAATATGATAAAGAGGTGAGGGATATACAATACAATTCATCATAGATCTAGCAAGCAGGTATTCCTCTAAATATTGTTCGCCTAAGAAGTTTTGAATTGATGCTAGAAGCTTTGGGGCAATTTGGTCCTGGTTTGTTACCTCCTACTTATCATGAAGCTCGAGTAACGTACTTGAAAAAATAGGTACAGTACACAAAAAATCAAATGGCCGATCACAAGGTAGAATGGAAAAGAAATGGTTGTTCGTTGATGTCAAATGGGTGGACTAATAGGAGGGATAGGACACTCATCAACTTTTTATTTCATTCATCTGTTGGTTCGATATTTTTGGAATCCATCGATGCATCTTCATGCATCAAAACTAGAGAACATTTTTCAACTCTTTGATGGCATAGCAGAGAAGCTTGGAGGAGGAAAGTTGTCCAAGTCGTGACGGATAATGCATCAATCTATGTCCTAGCTGGAAAATTTTTAGAAGCAAAACGACTACATCTATATTGGACATCATACACTACTCGTTGTTTAGATTTAATTTTAGAGGATATTGGAAAGATCGATCAAGTTAAAAGGTGTCTTAGAAAGGCAGTGTTTTTATTTACAACCACTTGTATATGCTAAACATGACAGAGGGAATTTACTAATCAACATGGACTGGTAAGACCAGCAGTGACTCGCTTTGCAACCTTATTTTTAACCCTAGCCAGTATTCACAGAAATAAAGCCAATTTGAGAAAGATGTTTATTTCTGAGAAATGGACCACCTCTAGATGAGCGAAGGACACAAAGGGGGAAGAGAGCAACTAAAACCGTTATGATGTCATTGTTTTGGAATTCAGTTGTATATACTTTGAAGGCATCATGCCCTTTAAGGCTATTTGATGGTGATAAACCGACTATGGGTTATATTTACGAAGCTATGGATAGGGCAAAAAAGGCGATTAAGAGTGGTTTCAATGGAAATGAGGCAAAGTATAAACCAATTTGAGAGATTGTTGATAAAAGGTGGGATTGTCAACTTCATCGGCCTTTACATGCAACCAAATATTATTTGAATCCATCTCTTTTCTATGACAACAAAGAGAGAATTATGCAAGACCTTGAGGTCATGGATAGTCTAATTAAAGTTGTGGGACGACTGATACCATCTATCGAAGACCAAGCTCAATGTACAATCGAATTAGAATTGTACAATGAAGCGAAAGGCATGTTTAGAAGTGGTGTAGCTGTAAGGACGAGGGGTCTTAAGACAGCGGGTAATGACATTATTTATTACTTTTAGTTTTAATAGACATATTTAAGTTTGAACTACTAAATCATTTGTTTAATATGTGCAAACTCATGGTGGTCTCTTTATGGCGTTAACGCTCCAATTTTACGAAAGTTAGCCATGAGAGTCCTTAGTCTAACATGCAGCGCTTCTGGCGGTGAGCGCAATTGGAGTGTTTTTTAACACGTAAGTGAAAATAATTTGGTTGTTCCATTGTTAATTGAAGATATAAAAATCCAATTTTGATTCTAAATTCCTTAATAATTTTGTAGATTCATTCCAAAAAGATGAGTAGGTTAGAGCAAAAGTGTCTTAATGGCTTGATTTACGTAAAATATAACCAAACACTTAAAAAGAACGTTATACCCTACAAGACCAACTTGATTTGATTTCTTTGGTCATATTGATGAAAGTAATGAATGGTTGATTGGAACACTCGTAGAAGAAGATAGTCAAGAAGAAAATTAGTTAGTCTTTGATGATGATGACCTCACATGGGGAGATATACCCGAGGCTAGTGGTGTTGGAGAGCCCGTAAGCCAAACTAGATCTACATCAACCAGATCTAAAGAAAAGTCACCTGCTATTCCCACTCCCACAACTTCTAGAGTTCGAAAATCAGTGTCGGTGGTGGTTAGTGATGATGATGATGACACCGAAGAAGAAGAATTGGAAATGGAAGATTGTGAGGACGTCCAAGATGAAGAGAATTTAGATTTAGATGAGGATGATGACTTTTTATCACATACATTTACAGTTGTTCTATTCTAGACTCTAATATATTTTAATGTTGTTTGTCTTTATTGGGAACTAAACTTATAGAATTTGATTGTTTTATGTATCTTGTTGACATTTACTATGACACCATTTTGGTATTGATTTTTCAAACTATGTTTATTTTATAAATTTATGCACTATATATATTTTGTAATTATTTATTAAGGTGCGTCTTGCTTCACTTAGGCGTCGCCTTTGTATCGCCTCTTACCTCAAGGCGATTATAAGACTTGTCGCCTCCAGGTGCGCCTTGCGCCTTGCGCCTCGAAAACACTGCTCTTAAGCTATTACCACATATTATGAGAAGAATGGGGAAGTAAGCAAACTCACAGATATAATTCTGGACAAAACAATGAATGGCTGGGCAACAGATTTTTTGACATGGATCCCAAGCACGCCATTGGACAGTTCTTTCTCTTCAGAATAGAACTTTCTGTATACCTGGACACCTGAAGCAAGTTTCACCACGTAGTCCATTGAAACTAGGAGTGAGTTATAACTTTTGAAAAGGCACTAGTTAACAACTTAACTTTTGGAGTGTTTTAAGAATTTTCAATATCATTTTGATTATTCATCCAAATACTAAAAGTCTTAATACGTGGTTTTAGTTAACTATCAATTTAAAGACTTAATACGTGCTTTTAGTTAATTACCAATTACCAATTTTCACCATCCAAATTATATCAAACTCCTTTAGTGTTTCATCCTTAAAGTACTTTTAAAAGAAATATTTCATTTAAAAGGACTACCTTAAAAAGTTGTCCCAAATTCACTCCAAGTATTTCCTCCAATCTTAGGTGTGTCCTTCATCCATGAAACCAAGTATCATTGGGTTAAATCCTAACTACAGATTTTTGCCCTCGTGCACCAAGGCCCTGTGTTGGCTAGCCATCTCACATCATAGTTTCTTTACACATGTTAGTGCGAGAGTTAACACTCTTCCCAACTCTCTTTAGGTTATGAGTCTCATAACAATGTCTCACAAGATTCACACGACTCGCTCAAGACACCTAGTATGTATGCCTACATGTTATGAGTAATAAGCAAGATAGTAAAGCCACACAAGCCAACAAACGGTAAAACTCACTCCCAGCCTCTTTCATTTGCACTATGAACAAGGAATTGTTACATCCACGCATATGTCATAAGCCCTGTGACATACTTGACTCTATGGTTTACATGGTTACAACATTCCACCGAAGTCTTCCATCAGAACAACCCCCTTGATGGATTACAACGTCTCTACCAAGATTTGACTTCAATTCTAGACAACCACGTCCCTTCCCAAAGGATTTCCCTCTCCATGAGATGCTTAACACTCCCTAAAGGAACTTGACTCTCTCAAGTCTAACACTAGGAGGGACTTGGCTACACCATCCATATCCTAACTACCTAAGCCTTGTTTATAGACTTTGTTGTTTGGATGTGGAAAGGCTACACAATAATACATAGCCAAAGCCCAACTTATCCATTTAGGGAGACAGTTACATAACTGCCTATCCTTGTCCATTTAGCCTTGCAGTTACTCCATACCATTCCTAAGTTGATGTGAAAACATCTCCATGCACCAAACATGCAAGTGGACAACATAACAACATCTCGTGACTGCTTGTAATCACGCATAACTGCATTTACTCACCTACATCTGCTTCAGTTTGGGTATGAGGAGCTTAAGCACAGCTAGCAACATGGCTTTGGAGATTTCAATCTGAAAAAGCTACATTATGGAGGAAAATTACAGCAGCAAAATATGGTACAAAGTATCTTGATCTAAAGTCAGGGTGAAAAATCCTTTCATCCTCAAAGGGTCCTTGGAAGCCCATTCTTCAACAAGGTAAACTTATTTACTTGAACACTTCAAGTAAGGTGGGAAATGGAGTAGCAACCCTTTTCTAGAATGAAACTCGGCATGGCCGAACCCCATTTCATTACCTTTCACCATTTATTTTCTATATCTGGGACAAAAGAGGCAACGGTGGCAGATTCATGAGATACTGAAATGGCTCTTGGAAGATGAACTTTTGCAGGAACCTCAAAGATGAAGATATTAGGGAATGGGCAACATTATTCTCATTAATCTCTTCATTCCGGCTCTCGGAAAGAGCAGATATATGGATATGGAACCTTGAAAGAAATGGAAAATATTCTTATCAATCTTTGACTTCAAAAACCTTGTTGCAGGTGTGGGGAACAACAACAACGAGCTCTACAAAATTATCTGGAAGAATTCATGCCCAAAAAAGGTTAAGTTCTTGATTTTGAAACTTAGGCATTCTTGTCTCAACACACATGATCCCCTTCGAAGAATATGCCCCTGGATGGTTTTATCTCTCTAAGCTGGTCTCCTCTTTGCAACAAATCTCAAACACACATCTTCTTCCTTGCGTGCCTCTTTTCATTAAAGGTATGGAGGCACTTTTTCTCTGCCTTTAGCTGGTTGATAATTTTTCCAAACAATGTCCCTGCTTGGTTTTCTTCGATCTTCACTGAACACCCTTTCAAGCAGGCAAAGAAAATCGTTTGGCTAAAATTCAATAGAGCTTCCATTTAGTTGCTCTGAAACCAAACAAATGCTAGAATTTTCCAAGACATGGAGAAATCACCAGAATATATGTTTTTGAGCCTGTACTCTTTATGGCTTTACTTATCTTGGTGTAAAGATATTTCACCCTTTTGCAATTATAGTTTGGGATCTCTTATACAATTTAATTGGATATGTTTTTATCATTTTTTTTTTTGGTATAATTTTCATATCATCAATAAAATTATTTCCTATACAAAAATAAATAAATATATTTATATGTTTGAAACTTACCATCTTTTAAGGTTTTTACTCCGGGAAGAACTTTATCAAGACCCTCTGCTTCCAACATTGCAGAAAATGACAGGTACTGACGTACATCCTGCAGTAATTAAGAAGTTTGTAAAGAAACAACGGATGCTGCAGAAAATGTCAATGTCTTGCATTTGACAGAGTTAATACCTGAACCTCACACAACAAACATTTATTGAACAGTATCAAGTCTCCAGGCTGAACTCTGAACCAAAGGAGATGGGGAAAAAACTTAAAAGAAATAAAATAACACACTAGTTCTAGGAGTAGTTGCACTTTGACACATTTGAGTTATATTTTCAAGTTCAATACAAACTTTTTTAACTTTATAAGGTCCAATTTCGTACTTGTGCTACACTATAAGTTTGCCTACCAATAACAACAAGAAAATCATGTACCAATTGAAAGATTTATAAAGTTTAAATCTCATTTTGGTCACTGAACTTTTAGCTTTATTCTATCTTGGTCCCTGAAGTTTGAAAGAATAATCATTTTATTCCTTGAACTTATGTCTACTTTAGTCCCTGAATATTCAAAAAGGCCATTTATATTATTTTACCACATAATATTTGCTTATCCAATACTTGACTTCAACCTAAGCGGTCTGAATACATACTCATATTAACATGTTAGTACAAACACTGGCAATCTGTTAAAAGGTCAACTAAAGGTAAGTACCAAAATGGTTAATTTTTTAAAGTTTAAAAGATTAAGATAGAAATTCTAAAAGTTTAGGGACCAAAATGGAACAAAACTAAAAGTTCATGAACCAAAATGAAATAATCTTGGAAGCTCAGGGACCACAATGAGATTAAAATTCCCGAAAAATAAAAAGAAAAAGAAAAAAACCACACAACCACCATGGAAAGTAATTTTGTCATCAAAAAGTTTTTGACAATACCGATTGTAATCACCAGCAGCACATCTTCCTTCCACTGTCTTCAGATTAACTAGAACCAATAATAGATTGAATGAGAAAATTAGCCCAACTGAATATCACAAGACTACCCATGGATGAAAAAAGAAAGATCATATTCCCATCCGACACAAGTTTAAGAATGTAGATGAAATCTTATAGAAGTACCTTTTATCTGAGTAAAGAAAGGCTCTTGAACATGAAGCTCATAGTTAACTGTCTTTAGAACCTGCATTGTGCAGCAATCTAGAGAACATGAGGGTGTGTTTGACATGATTATTGAAATAGTTAAAAATTCTCTTAATTTAATTTTTAACATAATCAAAAGTATTTATATAAATTCTAAGAATATGTAACAGCACTTTAAAGTACTTTCTAGAGAAATTACTTAATCAATATTTTTTCTAAACGTGCATTCCGAACTCACTCTTAATATACTCAAGAGACTAATACTCATGATTAAAGGCACTTGCCTTTACTAATTCAGCTCCTCCTTGGGTAATCAGCTCATCCCATTCTTCTTTGTTCTCCAAGTCATCTAATAATGCCATATTGTCAAATGACCCACATGATGTTTTGGAGACTGACTTCCAAACAGCCAACGCTAGATTCTTGTACAATCTGGAACATTCTGGTAAAAACTATGTAACATTGAGTGCGAAAAAGAAGTATTTTTCAAGCCCCCCCTTTTTTTTTGAGATAAGAAAACGATTCATTAAGAAAGAAAAGAACAGAAGAACAGCCTAAGAACAAGGGCCAAGGAGGTCCCTTCCCAAAAAACTAGCAAAGCAAAGCTCTCCAATCTTGAAGTATCATAGAAAGGTTGCAGTTAGAAAAGAATATATTATTTCTCAAGCCCCTTGTTAACCATATCAACACATAAACCAAAGCAGGACAATTTATTTTGCCTAAAATCAACTAATAGATCCCCCTAAATTTAGCTAGTAAAACACCTAAACTTGAGCTAAAAAAATTATTAAAAAGAAACCGAAACTAAACTAAATAGCAAAAACAAAAAAAAAAAAAAACAAAACAAAACCGAATCCAGCACTGTAACTCCAAAATGCAGTCAAAACAAACATTTGTTGTATGTACTTTCTTGGTTGAAATTTGTCCAATAAATAAATTACAAAATCAACAGAGAGAACAAATTCCTTTTGTCGTGTAGGAAATCATAAACTAGGGCTTCATATTTGTTTAGTACCAGGGCGATCAGAATTGAGATGAGGAGTATCGTCATACAGAAGTTGGGAGCAGAAGTTGGCGGACAACCGTAGATCATGCTCTAGGGTTCCGTCGATGTGAGATTGGAGAGTGAACTTTAGTAGCTCTTCTATACAGTCTCCGAGCTCCACGGGCGATGCTCCAGGTGAAAATTGCTGCCGCTGCATTTTTTTATCTTTTTCTTCTGGAAAGTTGTAAAATAATATATTTTAAAATAAAACTCCTTAAAATATAATGTAGTTTTGGAAATAAATATTTAAAAAAATGTAGTTTAAATTTTAAAATTTAAAAAAAAAAACACAACTTCAATGGTGATTGGTGGGCCACATTTTTTGCCACCTAAGAAATCGTGCAGCAGGAATGCCATTTCTGGGCTGATATGACCTTTTTCTTTTTTTTCTTTTATTGAGATAAAAAGGATTTGATCTGAAAAAGAAATGCTGAGTTTATTTTAAATGAAATTACTATAAGCTTCAAGATATTAAAACAAGTATTTAGTACTCTTTTGATTTGGTCTTGTAACTTCTTCCATATGATTTGGTGTAGCTTCTTATATATAGCTCTTAATCTTCTTCATTGTATAGGCAATTATTTTAAGGCGTTCAAATTGTAACAACCTACAAGCTTGTACCTATAAATTTCATTACAAACTTCAATACTTTCACGAGAAGTTCCATAACATTTGTGTTACTCTACAAACAAACTTGATATCATAGTCATCTGGTCTCAGCCTTACATTTTTTTTTCATCATCATGAGTACAAAAAAATCTTTGCAGTCTTTCAATGGAAGACTCATACTATTTGGAAATCCTCTAAATATGGCACTTGCAGTGAAGTAAATTAGCTATTGTGGAAATCCATGGTTTTGGTTGTCCTCAAACGCCAAAGGCTTGAAGGTTTCATCCTTGGAACCAAATCAATTCCCTTAGAATTTGTTGCAATCAAATAAGGTGCAACAACTACTTACATTGTCAATCTCGCATGTAAAGGATGGACTCCAACCGACCATGCTCTCTTAGGTTGGATGTTCAGTTCAATGGAGCAAACTATGGCAAGCGATGTAGTAAGCCTCAACACTTCAAGAGAGATGCGGAAGGCGTTAGAAAACAGATATGGATCAGCCAATAAGGCACATATCAACTAACTAAAAGCTAACCTGCAAAATACCCGCAAAGGGAACACAAAAATGGCAGACTATTTGGCTCAAAATAAGCAAACAGCTGATAATTTGTTTCTAGCAGATGAACTCATTTCTAATTCTAGTATTATATCTAACTTTCGGTTTAGATGCAGAATACTTGTCGATCACATGTCAACTGAATGGAAAAGATAATCTTACATAGCAAGAAACCCATGGCACTTTGGTTGCTTTTGAGCAGACCCTAATGTAATACCACAAAACTCTGAGTTGGGCAACTCCACAGCAAATGTTATCTTTGGTAATACTCAAAATTATGTAAACAGATATAACTCACAAGGAAACGGAAATGGCCGAGGAAATCAAAATTTCAGAGGGGGAAGAGCACATGGCAAAGGAGGTAGGCGTTAAGTTGTGGGAAATATGGACACAGTGCATTAAATTGTTGGTTTCGTTCCAATAAAGATGACTCGGGTCATCAATCATAGTCAGACAATGGAATGCATCAAATGGCTTATATTTCAACATAAGAGATAGTGGTTGATCCATCATGGTATACTGATAGTGGCCCCTCAAGCCATGTCGCCTAGGACCAATCAAATTTAAATTGGAAGGCTAAATACAATGGTAAGGAAACTGTGCGTGTAGGAAATAGTACACAATTAAAAATCACTCACATCAGTAACGTTCTTGCCCTCTACCTCTCATCAAAAGTTAAAACTGGACAACATCTTACATGTGTCAAATATTACAAAGAAATTGCTTAGTATGTCTAACGTCTAAACTCACCCAAGACAACAATGTAGTTGTTGAATTTCACTTTTCTACTTGTTTTGTGAAGGAAAAGCTCACAGGGAAGGTGCTCAAACAGGGAGACTTGAGAACGGATTATACCAACTCAACGAATACAAACCTTTTCCTCCAATAAGTGCTGCACCACTCCACTCAAATGTCAACGTCCCTAGCAGTAACTCTACTTTTCTTTCTCATTTCCAACCCCATAGATTAAACTCATCAAATAATGTATGGCATAGGTGTTTGGGTCATCCATCATCTAGAGTTTTAAATCAAATATTCAAAGAATGCAACCCTCCTCACCCTATTAATGCAAATTTCAGTTTTTTGTGATTGTTGTGAATTTGGCAAGGCTCACTCTCTTCCTTTTCCTACCTCTACTTCTTAGTCTCAATATGTTCTTGATTTAATTCAAACTTATCTATGGGGTCTTGCACCTATCACTTCAACAAACGGTTATCTTTACTATATTCACTTTATTGATGATTTTAGCAATTTACATGGGTCTATCCTTTAAAACAAAAGTCAGATTCATTGGTTGGCTTTAAAATTTTCAAAGCACTTGTAGAAAATAAGTTTGGAACAACCGTCAAATTCTCCAATCCAATTGGGAAGGAGAATATAGGGTGTTTACAAACTTCATTCAACAAAGTGGTATTGAATTTCGACACTCTTGCCTTTATATCTTAGCACAAAATGGGAGAGCAGGAAAAAAAATACTGCCATATTGTAGAAACTGGCCTAACCCTATTAGCTCAAGCATCCATGCCTTTGAGATATTGGTGGGAGACCTTTTATACAACTGTCTATCTCATAAACAGGCTGCCCACACCAGTTTTAAATGGATTATCTCCTTTTGAAAAAAATAACAAAAACCAAACTCAACTATAAACTTCTCAAAATATTTGGATGTGTTTGCTTCTCTGGTTTACATCCCTACCAATAGTACAAGTTCAACTTCCATACTACCAAGTGTGTGTTTCTCGGATACAGTGACCAACATAAAGGGTAAAGGTGTCTACGTTCGTCGGGTAAATTATATATTTCTCGACACATTAAATTTTGAATCTAACTTTCCTTTTAAGGGTAACTTTATGTATTCTATTCAACCAAAAAACCAAATCCTTAACATTAGCTCTCCATCGACACCATTAGCACCCTTGTCTAACTCCTTCACTTGGTTTAATTCGATCTCGGGCACTCCTACGACATCATTTGGTGCAGTTGTCTCCAATATTGAAGTTTGAACTTCCTTTTCTAGTCCACTCTTGGATAGTATGTAGGGAGAAACAATCTCATTTCATCTATTCCACTCTTCGAGCAGGACTCACGATGTAATGACAACAATAGAGAACCTATAGTGACATCCATAGAAGTTGAGGATGGTAATATAGAAGTTACTACAATGGCAATAATCAACATCCAATGATTACAAGAGGCATGGCCGGGATCTTTAAGCCTAAATAGAGTGCCTACAAAGTACATTCCCAGTGTCATGACTAACTAAGGAGCTATTTGATAAGGAACCAAATACTGCTAAAGAACGCTACTGAGCAAACAATGGAAAGTGATCATGCAATCATAATTTCAATCATTAATGCTAAACAAGACTTGGAGGTTAGTACCCTACAAATCCAATCTTAATGTCGCAGAAAATAACTGGGTTAGGGTGAAAAGAGATTTGAATGGTGCAATGCAAAGCCATAAAGCTAGGCATGTTGCTAAATGTTTTCACCAAACACCTGGAATTGATTTTTTGGAAACCTTTAGTCCATTGGTAGAGGCTCCAACCATTTTAGTTATTCTCACTCTAACTATTACCCATGGGTGGGAGATCAAACAACTTGACATTAATGTATTCTTAAATGGTGAGTTACAAGAAACTGTTTATATGAACCAATCTGAAGGGTTTGTCGATCCTAAGTATCCTACCTATGTGTGCAAGCTAGAAAATGCCTTTTATGACCTAAAGCAAGGATTTGGTATGACAAGTTGAAATTGACGCTCCTAGTTTAAAATAATATATTTTAAAATAGAACTTCTTAAAATAACTTAGAAATTTGAGTTTTTTACCCCATTTTATTATGCATTTGGATTTTGACCCATTCTTAAAAAAATCTTATTTGTGACCCATTCATTTTAATTTTTAACCTATTTTCGTTTTTTGCTCCGGTAAAATTACAAAAATATCCTCCCACCAATCTCTCCCCTTAAACCTCGAAAATCTAACTTCATCAAATTGACAACCAACATAAAATCCACAAAAAATCCTCCCATAACTAAACCAATCGCAACATAATCCACCAAAAATCACGCACCCTAACCAAAAAAAGATGCGTGAATTTTTCGATTGAAAAGAAGAAGTTGAGGAAGTTATCACCGTAGAAGAATATAATATGCAATTTTGGATAGGGAGGAGGAAGGATGAGTTTTTAAATAGAATCTCCAACTTCAAAACAATTGAAATTGCACAAACCTGGCCAGGATAGCACAATCTCGAATTGGCATTCCATAATCCTAGACCAGGATGGAAGATTTATTTTTTCGGTCTAGGATTGTGCTATTCTGGGTCCAAGATTAATGCAATTTTGAGGGGTTTTTTTAATCACAATCATCTTGAATATTTTTAAAATCTTGAGGCTTTTTTAAAATTAAATCCTGAGAATTCATGCATTCTTGACCCAAAATTTATGGAATATTGATTTTTTTTTATAATTAAATCGACTATTCAAGTAATCTTGTACCAAGATTATGCAAATTCAATTCTCAGTTTCTTGCGTATTTATTATTATAATTTCTTTTGTAGAAAATTATTAGTGGTAAAAAACTTCTAGTTCATGGGAATCGGAATTGAATCTCCAGATTAAAATGACGTGAGTTTTAAGGTGATAGATTGGTGGAGAAAACCAAGATTATGTAGGATTGGAGAATTTTGCTTTTTATTTAATAAAAGAAAACATGGATGTTTTAGTAATTTTACCATGACAAAAAATGAAAATGGGTCCAAACTAAGTTATGAAAGGGTGACAAGTGTTTGTAAAAAATGGGTCAAAGAACCAAATAGAATTATAATAGGGGTCAAAATTCCCAATTTCGAATAGTTTTAGAAATAAATATTTTTAAAATGCAGTTTAAAATTAAAAAAAATGAACAACTTCAATGGTGGGCCAGATTTTTTGCCGCCTAAGAAATCGTGCAGCAGGAATTCGATTTCTGAGCTAATATGACCTTTTTCTTTTTCGTTTTTTTAGATAAAAGAATTTCATCACAAAAAAAAAAATTTTGAGTTTATTTCTATGGATCATAAATGAAATTACCATGAGCTCCAGATATTAAAACTAAGTACTTTGTGATCATTTGATTTGGTCGGTAACGTTTTCATTGTAACTTCCACCATAAGATTTAGTCTAACTTGTTATATTTAGTTCTTAATGTCCTGTTTTCTAAATCAATTATTTTAAGACCTCAAATTGTAACAACCTACAAGCTTGTACCTATAAATATCATTACAAACCTTGTTACTTTCGATGAGAAGTTTCATAATATTTGTGTTACTCTAAAAACAAACTTGGTATTAGAGCCCTCTAGTCTCAGCTTGATGTTTTTTTTTTTTTTTTGCATCATCATGAGTAACGAAAATCCTAAAGGTTCCAATGCTGAAGGAAACGTGAAGATTCAGATCAGCCAACAAAACATGTAGCCTTTCAATGGAAGACTCGTACTATTTGGAAATCTTCTTAATATGGCACTTGCAGTCAAGCTAAGTAAAGTAAATTGGCTATTGTGGAAATCCATGGTTTTGATTGTCCTCAAAGGCCAAGGGCTTGAAGGTTTCATCCTTGGAACCAAATCGATCCCCTCAGAATTTGTTGCAATCAAAAAAGGTGCAACAACTACTTATGCTGTCAATCTCGCATCTGAAGAATGGACTACAACCGACCATAGGTTGGATGTTCGGTTCAATGGAGCAAAATGTGGCATCAATGTAGCAGCCTCGACCTCGACACTTCAAGAGAAGTGTGAAAGGCGTTGGAAAACAGATACAAATCAGCCAATAAGGTCGTATCAACCAACTAAAAGTTAACCTGTAAAATACAGCAAATGGAACACAAAAATGGCAGAGTATTTGGCTCAAAGAAGCAAAAAACTAATAATTTGTCTCTAGCAGGTGAACCCATTTCTGATTCTAGTCTTATATCTAACATTGTTACCAGTTTAGATGTAGAATAGTTGCCAATCACATGTTAACTGAATGGAAAAGATAACTTACGAAGCCTATGCCAAAACTTACATAGTAAGAAGTTCATACCACTTTGGTTGTTTTTGAGCAGATCCTTATCCATCTCAATGTGATACCACAAAACTCTTAGTTAACCAACTCCACAGTAAATGTTGTTTTTAGCAATACTTAAAATTATGGAAATAGATATGACTCACAAGGAAAATGAAATGGCTAAAAAAATCAAAATTTCAGAGGAGGAAGAGCATGTGGTAGAGGAGGTAAGCAAAATCAAAATGGTCATAGGCCAACTTGTCAAGTACGTGGTAAATATGGACACAGTCCGTTAAGTTGTTGGTTTTATTTCAATAAAGATTACTTGGGTCCTCCTCAATTACAGTCAGACAATGGAAAGCATTAAATAGCTTATATTGCAGCCCTAGAGATAGTGGCTGACAGAGGTGGATCCACGTGAGGACCATGGAGGCACATGCTCCGCTAGATTTTTATTAGATACAACAAGTATATGGTGCATTAAACAAAATGTTCTTCCTTCTAGTGGTTGTCCTTTCAACGTGAAATCATACATTGACCTTCACGTCCTATGTTAGAATAGCAACGACTGTGTCTTCTTTCTTTCTTTTATTATTTTCATTTTAAGTGCATTTTTTTTCTTTAAGCTTGGTCCCGTGTTCGAATCACAACGAGGGCGCTTATCTTTGCTTTTTACTTTTTATTTTATTTTTAAGTGATCTTTATTTATTTTTATTTTTTTTGAGAAATTGCACTGGGTAGTAAAAATCTTTCATGTATTTCAAAATATGCCGCCTGTTTTTTAAATTTTCAAATATAGCAAAAAATTTTACTTCTATTTGTAGTGTATCAGATACTTGTATCAGTAGTATATTAATAGTATATCAAACACTCATATCAGTAGTATATTAGATGTATATCACATATATATTGCACAAACACTCATATCAGTAGTATATCAGATGTATATCACATATATATTGCAAGTAGTGAGATATATTACAGATGAGTAAAGTTATCATTTTAAAATTGGACCTCCGGTTTTTTATAGTACTATATTGGAGAAAACTAAATATGGTTACTATTTTGCTAACTTTACTAAATGTTTGTTACATATTTCCTCCTTCGCTTGGTATAATCCGGTCTCAGGCTCTCCCACGACATCCCCTGGTGCAGTTGTCTCCGATATTGAAGTTTCAACTTCCTCTCCTAGTCCACCCTTGGATAGTATGGAGGGAGGAAACAATCTCATTCCATATATTCAAAAGCAAAAATCACCACGTAATGACAGTAATCTAGAGCCTACAGTGACACCCGTAGAGGTTGAAGACGATAATATAGAAGTTACTTCAATAGTAGTAAATCAACATCCAATGATGACAAGAGACAAAGTTGGGATCTTTAAGCTTTAAATACAGTGCCTACAAAGTATAGTTCCAATGTCATGATTTAACTAAGGAGCTATTTGGCAAGGAACAAAATACTATCGAAGAAGCCCTACTGTGCAAATAGTGGAAAGTGGCAATGCAATCAGAATTTGAAGCATTAATGCTAAACAAGACTTAGAGGTTAGTACCCTACAAACTCAATCTTAATGTTATATGAAATAAATGTATTTTTAGGGTGAAAAGAGATTCGAATAATATAGTGCAAAGACATAAAGCTAGGCTTGTTGCTAAAGGTTTTCATCAAACACCTGAAATTGATTTTTTAGAATTCTTTAGTCTAGTGGTACAGGCTCCAATCATTCAAGTTATTCTCGCTATAGTTGTTACCAATGGGTGGGAGATCAAATAACTTGACATTAATAATGCGTTCTTAAATGGTGAGTTACAAGAGACTATTTATATGAACCAACCTAAAGGGTTTGTCGATTCTAAGTATCCTACCTATGTGTGCGAGCTAGAAAAGACCCTCTATGGCCTAAAGCAAGCCCCTAGGGATTGGTATGGCAAGTTGAAATCAACGCTCCTAGCTTGAGGATTCGAAAATGCAAAGACAGACAATTCATTATTCATGTACAACACAGAGAAGTGTGTGATATGACTCCTAATTTATGTTGATGACATAATAGTGACAATAAATAATAGCAAACACATGAAAAAATTCAGAGAAGAGCTCGACAATAAATTTTTGTTGAAAGATATGGGGCAATTACACTATTTTCTCAGAATTGAAGTTAAAAGAACAGAGAAAGGCATTCATAAGTTAAAAGAACTATGTTGCAAACCTTCTGAAAAAGCTGAATCTGGAAAACCTCAAGGCCAGTCCAACGCCTATGATAGTTGGAAAAGAACTATACTAAAAAAATGAAGATGCAGTCGAAAATGCAAAAGAATATCAAAGTATAGTCGACAGCTTACATTACCTATATCACACTCGTCCAGATATCGCATTCACAGTGAATCGTCTAAATTAGTTTGTCTCAAATCCAAAAGAAAACCATCTTCGAGCTTTATAAACAAAACTCAGGTTTCTCAAAGGAACTATATATTTGAGGTTAAATATACACACCGCGACTAACCTATCAATCTCGGCATTCTCATATGCAGATTGCGCAAGCAATCCGAAAGATAGAAAATCTTAGTGGGTACTGTGTCTACCTGGGTGAGAATCTTGTCTCTTGGTCCTCAAAAAAGTAGAGCATGCATCGTGTCAAGATCAAGTTCTGAATCATATATAGTACAAATCTCTAGTCCAAACATCTGCCGAAATAACCTGGCTAAGTTCATTGCTTCATGAAATAAGGATAAAGGAACAACACAAATCTATGCTATGGTGTGGCAACCTCTCTGCCACTAAAACAAACCATGTTTACCATGCAATCACCAAACACGTTGAAATTGATCTGCACTTCGTAAGGAACAAAGTTCTTGATAAAGAACTTGAGATCAGGTACGTGCCAATAAAGGAGTAAATCATAGACGGTATGACTAAACCTCTTGGAACATCGTCATTTCATCTAATGCAAGTCAAACCCACCCTCAAGTTTGAGGGGGAATATTGAAACAAGTACTTAGTCATCATTTGATTTGATCTTGTAATTTCTTCATTGTAACTTCTTCCATATGAAACCTCCTATTTTCTAGGCCAACTATTTTAAAGCCTTCAAATTGTAACAACCTACAAGCTTGTACCTATAAATATCACTACGAACCTCAGTACTTTCAGTGAGAAGTTTCATAACATTTGTGTTACTCTACAAATAAACTCAAAAGAGTGTCAGTGGAGAGGATTTTAATGAAATTGTCAGAATACCCATAAGAAAAACAAGGGTGGATTGTTGGGTGTGGCATTTTGAGAAGAGGGGAATCTACACGGTCGAGAGCGGCTACAAGTTACTTATGCAAAAAAGTATTGCTTTTTCGAGTCACAATTATAACTCAGATTGCTAGAAATGTCTATGGAAACTCAAAATTCCCTCAAAGATATAGATGTTCATTTGGAGAGTTTATAATAATTGTATCCCAACTAGAGAAAATTTAATAAAGAGAGGTATGGAGGTTGTACCTTGTTGCCCATGTGTTCGGATTCAATTGAGACAATAGACCATATCCTCTTCAACTGTAAAAGGGCATGAAATCTGTGGAAGTTGGTGCTACCAAATTTCCAAATCCACAACAATTTTTATAATAGTATACACCAGACCAGCTTCATTATCCTGCTAGTGCCCTACTACGATAGAATTGGCGATTGTGAGCGTCACTTGTTGGTCCTTATGAAATGACAGAAACCATGCTTGCAACGCGAGGCCTTATCTTGATATTCTATTTTGGAAAAATTGAATCTACAATTACTTGGAAGAGATTATGAAAGGGGAAGACACTAGGGCGAAAAATAACGTCAGCGTACCTACCTCCGGCAATGAGGATTTGGAATCACCACATGGAAGATACCTGATTCGGGGTGGTGTAAAATTAATGTCGATGCAACATTCTGGTTGGCAACCAACTGAATGAGACTTGGGATTCATTCTCCTCTCCGTGTCGAAATTCTTGCATTGCTGGAAGGAGCTCTGCTGGCGAAGCACATAAATCTCTGTCAGGCTGTTTTTGAGTCGGACTCCCTCGCAGTGATCAAATTGATTGTTGGAGAGTTTGAAGACCTTGGTGAAAATAGAACTTTGATTCAGGATATTCGTGTCTTCCCTTCTACTGGAAATTATCATTTTGTATATGTCCCAAGAAAGGCAAATAATCTAGCTCTTAATTTAGCTGTAGAAGCTATTTCTTTAAATGTGGGCATGAGCTGGAGTTCTCAGTCTTCCAGCTGACTTCTAAATGAAGCCAGAACAAAAGTTAGCCAGCATGTAGCCCCTATGGCAATTGAGCCTTTTTTAGCTAATATGACATACTACGTTAGTTTTTATGTCATTTTTTAAAGAGAAAATACTTGGGTCATAATCGATAAAAACCTATTTATTTGTTCACAATCATTCAAAAATAACAATTTATTATTATTTTAAATAATTATCTCTTTTGCATTTTTCTCTCTTAGTGTGGTCAACACAAATTTTAATAAATTAAAAATGTTAACTATTTTATTATTTAAAAATAATTTTACGTCTGTTTAGTCTTCCCTCTTCTCTCTTCTCTACTCCCTCCTCACTCCCGATGGGTGCTCAAGCTAGTCCAACGACCATCGTCTACCATCGTTTTTATCTTTTTAATGGTCATTTTTCTCTTCCTCATCTATCGATTACCTCATCGCCGCCATCTTCACTTACTATCCCTCCCCAACCAAATGATTTGTTATATATTTGAGAGAAGTAGATCTGAAACGGGGATGGAGGGAGAGTCGATGAGCGCGGAAGAGAGGGAAGATTGCGACGACCGACTGCCAAAAGACAACAGAAGGAGGAGGAGGGGACATTTACCAAAATGACCCAAAGTTAAAAGACTAGTTTTTCTAACCCAAAAAAGTTTTTTTTTTCCTGAAACGTGAAAGAATATGATTGGACAATTATGACCCCTTGTTTTAAATGAATCCATGGGACCTTGTCTTTAACTCTTGCGCTCTTAAACTTTGGAGGAAGAACCGCTGGAATCTTTTGCATCAAATTTTCGATTCTTGCATGAGATTTCGATCGTTTTCTCAAATTTGAAATTTGAATATTTGAGGTTAATTCACTTTTTTCTAGTTTATACTCTTTCTGTCGCTTCTAGGGCTAGGATTTTTGTTTTTCCGACAAATAAAGGGTAGTTTCTGACGATTATACGATGATTTTTAGTTGAAAGGTTATCAGGTTTAGGGTTTCAGTAGTTTCTAAATGTGATGAGACTGCTAATTTTTTTTTTTAAAAAAAAGAATAGTGATTTCGATTTGCAAATGGGATGAGAATTTCTGGTTTCCTGGAAAATAAAACCGTGGACAAAAATATAATAAAAAACTTATGCAAGTTTTGTCTAAGTTATAGACTCTACATTTTCCACGCATAACTCAAGCACGATCTTGCCTGGGAAATAAGGAAAAGGCCAAAACTCATGTGATTTTTGTTCGAGGGCCTCTGCCTTATTTTTTGGGAATGATCTCAATTAGAAATTTCTTTTAGAAATTATATAATGGCATGGGTGTATTTACGAGAGGCCTAGGGGGCTCGAGGCCCCCTCGAGTGTGCCTTGCCCCCTTCTTATATCCGAGTTAGATTCCTACAATGGTGATTCTTTAATATGTTTTATGAACGATTCTTATGCTATATAAAATAGATTAAGATTGCCCATTGCAAGAATTAAACTCAAGTGCAAGAAGAGGGCAAGTCACACTTATTCCACCAAGCCAAAGAAAACTTTATTTAAAATTATAACCAATAATATATATATAATAAATTTTAGGGGCTCAAGCTCCTAGGGTTCCCGTAAATTTGCCCCTGCCACTGCATAATTATATTGAAGAAATTTACGAGGAAGATCATGTCGATTTTTGGTCTCTATTTTTGTCAATTGCTTAATTTTTTAGGCAAATTCGCCCGAGTTTTCATTAAGAAATAATAAATTCTTTTCTCAGATAAAAATCAATCATCTTCATTTTTAAAAAAATTAGCAGCACCGCCACATTTAGAAAGGGTTGAAACCCTAATCTCAACAACCTTTCAACTAAAAATTATTGTCTTACCCCATAAAACTTTAGCTCTATTCACCTGAAAAACAAAAAATCTAGCCCCATAAGTGACGAAAAGAGTATAAAGTAAAGAAAATCCAATTGACCTTGAAGATTCGAATTTGAGATAAAAAAGTTCCAATGATTCTTCCTCCCAAGTTTGAGAGTGCAATATTCAAAGACAGGGTCTCATGGTTTCATTTTAAACAAGGACATAATTGTCCATTCACATCCCTTAATGCTCATAATCCTATATTGCTTATGTTGTAAGTAAGTTAAATCAATACACTCATAATCCTAGTAATGAACATTGGAATGCACTCCATTGTTGGTTGAGATATCCATGAATTTGTGTTTGAATTTTAACAAATTTCTTGCTGTGTTAAGATGTTTTTGTGATGCAAATTGGATGATAAATAACGATGAAGTAAGTTCTACTAGTGGATACGTGTTCACTCTAGGTGGATGAGCTGTTTCATGAAAATCATCTAACAGACGTGTTTTGTTCACTCTACCATGGAATCAGAATTCATAGCTCTTGAACTAGCAGGTCAAACTGTGTGGTTGAAAAACCTATTAGGTGACTTTCCATTGTGGAAGTCATCTGTCTTAGTATCTTAACATTGTGGTTCACAGGTTGCTATTGAGTATCCAAAAATTATGCGTATAATAGTAAGAGAAGATATACTCGCATTAGATATGGTGTAGTTAAACAACTCTTAAGGAATGAAGTAATCTATTTGGAATTTGTGAGATCTGAGAGGAACTTGACAGATCCTTTAACAAAAGTGTTAACTAAAAAAGTTATTCAAGAAGCTTCAGAGGAGATGAGACTTAAACCCTTAGATTGATAACTATGGTGGAAACTATTATCAAGTGGTCAAATGAAGCCACATGTTGTAGCATTTAAATCCATAATCCTATCAAATCCATTCTAGTTTTCCTTTTATACTAAGAGAAAAGATTCATAGATAAAGAAATATAGTTTTAACTTTTGACTATTGTTTCTTTTTCAAGAACTTCTGTGTATGTGTACGTGTACGTGTACGTGTAGAGTCTCAAACATTAATCAACTTTTACATTTTTGAACTATTTTGTTCGATCTAATCAAAATTTCGAGTTATTCCATAAGTATATCCAATTTGACTCGTTTTATCATTTAAGCTTGGTCTGACTCAATCCATATTCAACTACCTCACATATTCATTTACTCGTAATGGAAGAAGATAGGACGTCGAACTTCAATAGCCAGGTTGATGAGTTATTATCGATTGATGGATGATTTTGATGAAATATGAGTATGACAGGTCTCATTACTTCATAGGTCTATTATTGAGTGGTCAACCGTGATTTAGACTTGATGAAGTTGTTTAGATGAGTGTGAAGGTTAGTTACCTTCCATGAAACAATAAGAGATTTTTTCTTTCTAAAGCACTCATAAGAATTTAAGGTGTGTGTGCATGACCTTTAACAACACTTTAACAAAATTGTATCGCGGAGCAACACACATTCAGGAATGAATAAGTATTGTGAGGATCTGAACTTGAGCATTTGGAAGTTCAAGAAGTGTTTCACTTTCATAAGCTATAGTGTTGCCTTATTTCACTATGCATTAATTCAATCGAAAAATATTAATACTCAAGTAACAAGTTCTTCTTTTAAAAAAAAAATATATATATATATATATTTTAAAACTAGTTAGGTCATTCGTGGGATGGGGGTGACTAGATTTTTTCTTCCAAAGAAGTCTCCAAAGGAAGTATAGTCCTAAATTTGTGGAATTGAAAAGTTTTCTTTTGCTAAAATTGAAATAACCAAATTTAAGTTTTCTTATTAAATGTTTAGTATCTTTAAGAATTTGACTTCTACAACACGTCCCTTCATTCTTCTCTTCTTCTGTTTTCTCTTTACCGTTCCAGCTCCTAATCACGATTGCATGTGTCTTGGAGTTGCTACATTAATTTCGGGAGGCGAATAGTTGAATTCTGATTGTACTATGACCGAGTCGAAATTTCGCTTAAGGACAATGGCTTTACCAACAATTTTATAAGTTCATTTTTCCAACACTTGGGACATCTTTAATACTAAATTTATGCCTCTTAAAATATCACTTATTGCAACACCTTTGCAGCTATCTTTCTTCATGCCAAATATCCTCTATAGAGTATCCTCTATAGAGTGTCATACGACAAACCTCTAAAATCTGTTGCTTCTCATGAATCTGCGCATAATATGGTAACGACTTAACTTGTAAAGGAATGACTCATACGAATAGCAGTATTTTACCTTGCGAGTTTTGATAGTGAGACTAAGTTTTGTGCATTTTAAGTTTGTTTGGGAGAGTTTTTATTAGCTTTGGATATATGAGATTTTGGGGAGGGGGGGTTGTTTTTGAATAACGTTGTTGAATTTTAAGTGAATTGTGATAGAGTTTGTGTGAATGTTTTTTAGACTTTGTGAGAGTAAGTTTTGTGAATTTGGAAGTTGTTTTCATGAGTTTTTGTTAACTTTTAATGCTTACTTTGAGTTCATGCATATGCAAAGCTTGAATAACATTTTTAGTTTGTGGCATGTGCAAAGCTTGAATGTTTTGTTTGACACGTGGAATGAGTTAGAATTGGAAGTTTGTTTGAATGGAAGTGGTAAGTTTGTTTGAACTGTTGAGTTATTAAGTGTTTTTGGATAACATTGTTGAATTTTAAGTGAATTGTGATAGAGTTTGTGGGCATGTTTTTTAGACTTAGTGATAGTAAGTTTTGTGAATTTGAAAGTTGTTTTAATGATTTAACTTTTAATGCTTACTCTGAGTTCATGCATATGAAGTGAGAATAACATTTTTAGTTCATGGCATGTGCAATTAGTTTGTTATGTGGAATGAGTTAGAATTGGAAGTTTGTTTGAATAGAAATTGTGAGTTAACTTGTGGAAGTATTTGTTAACATAAGTTTATTTGTTATTTATTTTTTCAGGTCCGTTCGATTTCTGTATCGAAAGCTTCTGAAAAGTTGATTATCTCTCGTGAAGAATTTGATGATATGAGACATTTTCATATGTTTAGGTTTTTTATTTTGAGACTTCTTAGAATATGTTGTTTAATTTTTGTTTGTATCAACTTCTTGTACTTTTTGTAAAATTAAATTTTATTTTATATTATAAGTTTTATATGAAATTCAATCTATGACATTTAGGTTTATTGTTGCAAAAAAAAAAAAAAAGAAAAGAAAAGAAAAGGAAAAAAAAACACCTTCGAAGACGAAAACGGATTTGGTCGCCAAAGACATCTTCCACGGCGAATTTCAAGAAAAGTCTATTAGTTGCCTACATCAAAATAGTACATAGTTGTAAAGTTATTACAAAAATGGCCAATAATTTCATCATTATTTTATTGGTCAAAGGCACTCATTAATAACTCTTTAAAAGTTTTCTTTAGGTCAATAGTGTGGAAAAGTTATATATTTGAATTCTCACTATATTATTTAAATTATAATACCTTTAAAAAAATTATTATTAAAATGCTCCTCGACTTTGGGTCGGGAGATTACAAGTATACCTTCATCTTTTTGTCATGTCAATGAATGAATACACCATCAATTTCAAAATGGACAAAATTAAAAACAAACTATATACATATCATTAGCATTTGGTATAATTTAGCACAAACCCATTTCAGCTCTAGCCTAGACATACCCAGAACTCGCTTGCGCGAGATTCTCGGATCACTGATTGCTTCTTACCCTAAACTAGAATGTCACGTAATCAAATGATCTCTACATGACTTGCCATCTCCATGATCTTAGGAGGGGAAGAATTGGGGAGATTTTGCTCGAGATTGGCCTTGATTGTCCAAATCAAAACCAAGCACACCATAACAACTGAGACAAAAGCCAGGCCTGCCCAAACCATGTGGGCATATTGGTCCAAAGGCTTACAATGGTGTTCCAAGATGTTGGAGAAGGCATCTTTCACTGTTTGGCATTCCACAAGGCTTTCCATGCCTGGATACACATTGAGGAAATCTTGTATTGAGTTTGTGTAGGCCTCCACTGTTTTGTACTCTGAGTTGGACATGAACTGCCCATTCTCACACCCTCCTCCTCCGCTGCTTTCGTCAGAACATGTAAGAAGCTTCAGCACCTAAGATCAATGTCGATGGAAATGTTAAATGTCAATGTTGAAAAAGTAGATCGTAGGAAGAACTTAAAAACTCATTAAGCATTACTGGAAAGTCGAAATTTTACTTTTTCTCCGTTGGTGATGCAAATATAGTTCCACATCGATTAAAAGTAGAGAAGATCTTTCTTGTTACATGACTCTTTTGGGTGGAAAAAAAAAGTAAAATCTTGCAGGTTTTGACCCAAAAATGAACAAAAGTGTACTAACATTATTGTTACCTTGACACGAATTTAATATAGTCTTACACCTATTTGAAATGAGAACGATTTGATTCTTAGTATGAATACGAAGACAACATTTATATTGGTACAAGATGCTTTTGAGTGAAAATCGAAGAAAAATCACGTAGGAAGACTTAGGCTCAAAGTGAACATATACCGTACATTTCATAGTTATGGATGGATCTATTGTGCTAATATATTTAGTTAACTTAGGAATGCTAACATAGTCCTATTTCACTTAGAAATGAGAAATATTCTTAGTATAAAGATAAACACAACATTTCTATCGGTACGGGATTTTCTTAGGTGAAGATCGAAGCAAAACGATGCAGGATTCACATATAAAGTGAATAATATCGTAGGATTGTAACATATTTACCTTGGGGATGTCTCCGATTCGAATGGTGTTTGCTGCACAGTTTTGAGGTTGGTATTCATAATATGGAGGTGCTGAGAAAGGGTTGCAAACCAGAGAAATATCTGGATATGATACTGCAATTTGTGTGTTGACCTGAAAAAACAAAGGATAGGGTCAAATTACTCTGTTTTTAAAACTCTTTCATGACAAAAAAAAAAAGACTAACAGTTTTACCTGATTGACAAGTTCATAAATCTCTGAACTGAGACCAGTTAGAACTGACTTTGCAGTTAGAAGTTGCTCACATGGAAGAATAGAACTGAGGCTGTTGTTGTTTGGATTTTCTTGAAACATTTCAAGAGCTGTGCAGGTGTCACTTGAGAAACTGACAAATCAAACAGCACACAAACATTATAATTCACTTTATTTTCTCCCGAACCCATTTGATAGCCGTTTTATTTTTTGTTTTTTGTGTTTGAAAATTCAGTTTATAAACAATACTTCTAAGCATGTTTTTCTGTTTTCTAGAAACGTTTGTAAAATTCAGACGAGTGAAACGGTTATCATCTTAAAAACTTATTTTTGGAAACCACCTACAGGTGGTGGTGTAGTGGGTTTGTTGCCGAATAGGTCCTCAGTTCAAACCCCACAAGGCGTGTAGCCACCAACCGGACTTTCCCCCATTCGGGGAAGTAACATTAGTTATCGTGTTGGGTGGCCATCTACACCCCCGATTATAGAGATCCGACTAGTGAAACGTTATCGATTTCGGGCACTAAAAAAACCTTATTTGTGGAAAATTTTCTAATTTGGACAAAACACAAAAATTGAAGTTTAAATATAATAGAGTATAGAGAGAGATATACTTGTGGAAGAAAAGATACAAGCCAAAGAAGATCCAACAGAGAACAGTGAGAAACCAGGAGAGTAGGATGAAACTGCAAGAAAAAGAAAAAAAGAAATGAAATGGATGAAGAAATTAGAAGTTGTGTTATTTGTGTGGGTGTTTTAATTAATTAATTAATTAATAAAGAAGGAACATGAGATTTGAAGGTTACATGTGAAATAATCTTTGTAATCTGTGAATCCAAAAAACTGCAAAAACAAACAAAGAAATTGGAAATGTTGGGTCAAAAAGCTTGCTGTGTTTGATATAAATTATGTAAATTAATTAGAAACCTTGCAGAAAATCCCACCTAATACAGCAATTACAGCACCCAAGTTCAAGCAAATTGTAACCATGGTTACTATGTACCTGCAACAATGCATCAAATTGAGAGAGAGATAGAAAACTAGGCTAAATTTGTACGGTTAAATTACAAGTTTAATCTTGTGATTTTTAGAGTTGTATTGAATGAGTCCTCTAACTATAGAAGTGTCTCGTAAGTCTTTAAATAGTCAAAATTTTGTAACTTTTCAAGGCCAATATGACCCATTCAACAATTTTTTTTTTCAAATTTAGAGACTTATTAAATAGAAAATTGAAAATTAAGAGATTTGTAAAACACTACCTTGGAGCTAGTCCATGGGCTTATTGGACAAACAACCAAGTTCATAAATCAAGCTCGTAATTTAACCTTTCATTTTTCAAGGCTTAATGTTTTTTGAGTTCCGATCCCATTCTTCTCTCATTTGTTTTTTTGAAAAGAAACCATCTAAGTTAAAATATATTCTAAACATTAAAAGATTGAAAATAAAATTGAAATTTTCATAACACTAAAAGATGAGCGTAAGAAGAAACATTTTGTATAGCGTTTAATTAGTTTGTTTCAATTTTGCTCCAAATAAAAGTCGTTAAACAAGAATATATTCTTTTAAGCAAATAAAAGATCAAAGATGAAACTATCAAAATTTTCGCAACTCTAAAAGTTCAATGATCTGCCACATAATTTAGCGAAAATATAATGAAAACGTCAGATTGAGAGAGTGAGAGTGAGAGAGTTATACACTATATTGAGGCCCTTGTGGATCAAGTGCCTATTCTTGGTAGCATGCCATTGAATATTTGCAGCTTGAGCATCAAGTTGGTGAGAAGTAGAAGTCAAAATTGCAGAAGTTTGCTCATTTCCATTGGAGGCTTCCAAGTTAGTGATCATGTCCTTCATGGCTGAAGTTGTGTTTTGTATAGTTTTTGATGCTCCATTGGCTGTCTCTATTATGATCTTCACCACTTCCTTTGCCTCTCTATCAAATCTACTGCTCCCTCCAATGACCACCCCACATCCCACTCTGCCCAACAATTAATTCCCATCTCAAAATTCTACTCAAATTATTAAATAATAATAGCTTTCAAAGTTTAACTAATTTTTTCATTCATTTTAGTCTTATACTACCACGGTTAACTGAATGATATATAATATCAATGATGATAATAGGATGGGGTCGGGCTGGGATGGTCATCCCCATCCCCGTCTCATTAGAGATTTTTTCCTCATCCTCGCCCCCGTCCCAAATTTTTGGGGTGGGGATTGCTAGGAGAATAGGTATTCGTGTGTGTGTATATATATATATAGATTAGTTTTTTAAATCTTTTTAAAAATGATTTATAAATATTTTAATTCTTTAAAAAATATAAACGTTTTCTTTTAAGTAAAGAAAAAGTGGCTAAATGGACTATTGGACTTGGATTTTTTAAAAACAAAAATTTAAAAAGTATTTATAAAAATTAATATCTATTAATATTATTATATATAAAAATGATTAAAATTACTAAAATATTAAACAGGGTGCGTCTGGTCAGGGACTTCGATTAGGATCCTCAGTTTAACCTCGTCTTTGGTCAAATTGGAGATTTCCCGACCCTATCGGATAGGATACCTACAAGGTCCTGCGAGTTTTTTTTTTTTTTTGTCATCCGTACCTAATATGCCTATTAGACAAATATAGTGGCGATGAAATAAGTTTGAAGGACTTACATGGCTAAAATAGTGAAGAAAGAAGCCAAAAGAATGGTCCATAGGTAAAACTTTTGGCCACAATGAGGCATTTTCTTCATCTTTTTCTTTGCCCTTCCCTTGCAACACCATAGAGTTGCACCCAAAAATCCTCCATATGCTATTCCACACAAAAGCCATACCACTCCTATTCCATACCCTGCAACTCCTGTGAATATTGTTGACTGAAACAAGCAACAAAGAAGAAGATTTTAAAAATTTTAAAATTTTATGGGTTAGATAAGGTTGATTTATGAAATTTTTAAAAGGTAAAAATGAGTTTGGGTTGAATTGAAACAATCTAAATTTACCAGTTTTTTAATTACTGGAATATGCATATGTGATCTATTTTAGTTCTATTTCATTTAGTTTTCATTCTTTATAGAATTTTTTACTCCAAAAATTTTAATGACTAATTTCTCAAATTCTTGGAATATAATATTTCAAAATATGAAAACTTGACATCGGAGTAAATAAATGCTTCTGAGACTAATATTTTCACTATTTTTTTTCTTTTATAAAAACCTGGAATAATGATCTCCAACCAAACCAATTCAATGTAAATATTTCATAGCTGGACTGAGTTAGATTATTCGAGTTGGGTCGAAATCTATAATTTAAATTGCTTGAGTTGGATAAATTTACAATTCAAATAATTAGGTTGGATCGACAAAGTCTCCGACACAATTCAATCTAACCCAACCTAAGAACACCATAAATAGTCTCCTACTTGTCATATTATCATTTCGAATAATATAATATTTTTCTCTCTATCAGTTAGCATGAAGAGAAATATTTCTTTACGAAAGAAAGAAAAAAATAGCTGTAAAATTTTTATTGGCGAAACTAAGTATTATTAGTTTGTTATTTATTTGGAGAGAGAGAAAATTTACAGTCCAATAGTGTTTGTTGGTGATGTTATATCCACCTCTGTATTTCTTGAAGTGGTTCAAAGGATCAACTCTAACTGTATCATCTTTTTCTTTGACTGTTTCCAACCCATCATTTCTCTGCACCAAATCTCTTCCTGCATAATTATAAAATACAAATTTTGATTTTTAAACCCAATTCTTTGGCTTTTATATCAGTTAATTAATTGAAGTAAAAAACTAATTTGAGTTTTACCATCTAATTGGGATGAGATAATTTTCTGTCCCACAGTTTCCGGGAAAATCCAGGCTGAGCTCACCAACACCCAAACCAGAGGAATTATTACCATCATTTTGTTAACCCCATTTCTGGATTCCATCATCTGAAAAAAGGAAAAAAAAAAAGATCATATGAAAGTTTTGTTGGAATAGAAGGGGAATTTCGTTGTTGTGCCGTGAAAAAGACCACTGCTTTGAAAGTAGTTCGGCACGACCTTGGTGGTACATCGTATTTCTTGAATGGAAAAGATTTAACAAGTTTTTACGAAAATTATTATGAAAGAGAAAAACAGAAAGAAAGAAATTAACCAACCTGGTAATGGAGTTTGATGTTTGGGAGCTGAGAAAATGGGGAGAAAGTGAAAAGAAGGGAAAATAGTGAAAAGGTTTTGCTTGAAGAAGATGGTTTCATAAACAGAGAATGACTAATTTCACAAGAAAGGAACAATAATAACTAAAACTTTTTTTTTTCCGAAAAAACTTCATGAAATTAAATCTTAGAGAGAGAGAGAGAGTACCTGGGGGATGAGAGAGAAGCTGGTGGGTGATGCTCTGATCAGAGTCTCCAAGTTTGCAGGAAAGAAACGACAGAACAGAGAACCACATCGGAAACTTGGGAATCGGTCGGAAAATGAAACATATTTATGATCAAACAAAACAAAAAAGGAAAAAAGAAGGAAAGAAAATGTTGAGAGCAGAGAGTTGAAAGAAACAGAGGATTTGACTAACAAAACCACATTGTCAATTACGGCCTTAATATCTAGAGAGAGAGAAGTTTGGTGTTATTCAACTTTTGCGATCGTATGGAATTTCCCACATTAAACAAAAAAAAAATGTAGTTAAACTAGATTAAATTCTCATCGACATGTTGACATTCTCATCCATATTTCTAAATATTAATGGGTTCGACATCGTCATGAATAGTGAATTGACATTTTTATAGCATCACACGGAAATTGATAACATATAATAATATCAATGATTCTCAATAATATTAATAAATTTGATAACTAAAAGAGAAAAAGGTAAAAACAGAGATTTTTTTTTTTCAAATAAGGAATTGTCAAATTTTAAATGGTGGTAGGATTGATAAAGGATCAAGTATTTTCCTACTAGTCAATTAAGCATAAATCAAGTGATTAAAACATCTATCTTCAACTAAAAGATTGTCCACATATTGTACCAAGTAACAATATAAATAAATCTTAAAAGAGTGAAATATTTATTATAAATTTTTACAAAAATATTACTTGACAACCGCATTTTATCGATATTTTTATTAAAAAAATAGTTTTATTTGTTTCTCCTCTGGAAGTCAAAGAAGTGGTTCTTGTGAAATGAGGGGTTTGGTCATATATGGAGTGAGTTTCTTCGTCATATCTTTTGGGGAAAAGGGAAATTTGGTTGGTGGGTTCGAATTTTCAAATTCAGGAAATTAAATGTGGAGAAAAAGAGCTCAAAAGTGGGAAAGAAAAGAAAGCCAAACTTCAAACAGTCATACACGTCTCTCTTTCTCTAGGAAGTCCTAAAAGATGGCAACAAAACAAATGGAAAGCAGCTTAAAGATATCGATATTTATAGAAAATTTATAAAAAATATAAAATTCGTAATAAATATTTCACAAAAAAAAATTATTAATATTAATGTTATGTCTATATTAATAATGATATTATATTGATTTTTTGTGATACTAGGAGTATGTCGATTCATGATATTTATGAAAATGTCGACAGAACTTTAATACCTGGTTGAAAGAGGCAATTTTTCCTTTTTTTCTTTTACAAAAATATTACAGCACTGTTAGTTTTCTTTGGTTGACCCTTGTTAAATGTTTTTTTATTTCTTCATTTTTAAATTGATATTTTTTTTTTCTGAATTAAGTCCTTAGATTACTAAAAGTTATAAAAATCACGATATCAAAATCTGAAATGGTAATTTTTACAAGTTTGTTAATAAGTCAAGTTACTGATGATGTTCTTTTAAGAAAGAAGTTACTATGGATTAAGTAATACAAAATGAGTAAGTTTTTTTTTATATTTTAGGTAACTGATATAGAGTTAAAATATAAAGTATTTTAAAAATAAATAATAAAGTGTATTTTAACGTCAGCTCATCATTTTGTCAATTAATTTCAACGTTTTGTGACAATAAAAACTTAGTACAAAAAATTAAATATATAAAGAATGAAATTGAATTTTTTAAAAGATTAAGGACTAATTTGAAAAGAAAAAATGTAAATATTAGAAACTAAAATATATATTTTACTTTTTTTTTAGTTATAGTCTTGTATAGTTAAAACCATAGCATAAATTAACCCATTTATTGATTAATTTTGATTACTAATTCTAACCAAATTAACCTATATATTGTATGTAAAAAAAAAAAAAACAAATAGTAACATATACATATTGATTAACTATATGTCACCCATTAACCTATATCATGGGTTATCATGAGTTTGAAGGATCTTTGCGGTGTTATCTTCTTTAGCAAGGGGACATAGATGAAAATTATTATGCTGGCTCCCTTGGCGTAGGGCTTGTGAGGTTGAGAAAAGCGATTGTTAGGAGTTTGATATCAAGAATTTTCTTTTGTTTCTTTTTGAAGGTTAATTTTGTTAAAAAAAAAAGGACTATGTCATCGATTAATTAACTATAATCATTGATATATATATATATATTATTAGTTGTTTGATTCGTAAATTCTACTTAGAAGAATTGTCAAATTTGCACTACTCCGTCTCTGAATAAAGGGATTATACTAAACCTGTAAAAAAAAAAATTACATACTAGTTGTGCTACTATACACACTTTGATGCTTAAATTATATTACAACCAGGTTCGTATGAAGCGTAGCAAGAGTTAGAGTTCCGTAGAGTATCTTGATTATGAGTCTTCTTTCCATTTATAGAAGAGAGTCTAAAGTCATCTGATATCTTTTCTTTTTGAATTCTTTAAATGACGGGATGTTAAATTTCATGGCCTGCTTTGTCATCACGTGAGGGAATTGCTTCGAATTTAGAGACCATCTCTTTGATCACAGACCAAGCAATGGGCAGCGAGTCCATGGGTTGGTCATCCTTGCTAGGCCACGAGTGAGCTAAGGTTGATCAGTCCATCAGGGTCACTACCGACCTAAAGTTGGTCGACCCACTAGGGCCATGACTGAGCCAAGAGTGAGTCGACAAGCCCGTGCCACACATGGTTGGTCCTAACTAGGTCTGTCTTCGAGGTTCAACTCATTGATTAGCATCCTTGATCTTGACTGGTGTGGTTCATATGCATGACTCATAGAGTTAAATTTTACCCATAACATTAGCAACTTTTAATTATTATTTTTGTAATATTTTATCTAAATTAGGTTAGCTTTGTAGTTACCTGAAAGAATAAAATTTGAAATTAAAATTTCTTAGAATTTTAGAGAAATATTAAAAACATTGCTCCAACGGTAACCTAAATCCTCTAAATTTCCGTGAACTCACTAAGCTTGTCACAAGTCAATTTTAACAGGTATAATTGAAAAATATTAAAACATAAAGAATTAAATTCAAACACAATTGAAAAATTCATAAACATGAAAGATAAAAAAATGATTTTAACTGAAGTATTCAAAAGTAATTTCCTTTGTTGTAAAAATTTCCTTTGTTTTACATTGCTGCCAGCCGCCAAGGCAAAGCATCAAGGAAAGATCCATGCATCTCCAAATTTCACGAGCACTCAAGTTGTTCTCTTTTTTTTTTTTTTTCAAAGTAGAAGTTTTCTACTTACTATTACTACAGGTGACGTTTTTATTTTTATAAAGGGGATATTTATCTCTAATTTTAGAAAAACAAATATTTCAGACGACGTTGGCATCCATCTAAAAGTCAAATCTTAGTTCTCTAATTTTATAAAATTCAAAAAGAAGTGTTAAATTGCAATGATTCAAGAGTTTGATTGTAACAATTATAATAATTTAAGTAATATGGTTGATTCATTTTACAATAATTTCGTAATTTAGTAAGTTTAAAAATGTGATGGATCAAATCGAATGATTTCAAGGTGTGATTCTAATTGCCAACTTTGCAAAATATATATATATATATATATATATATAGTTTTTTTTAATAAAGTTTTAGATGGATTTTTTAGCTTTTCTAAATGAAAATGGGGTTTTTCCAGTTAAAATGCGAGAAAATCACATTATAATAGTAAACTTGATGAAAATTTTTATTTTAAGAGTATTTTTTTTAATAAAATAACGGCAACTTAATAATATTTTTTCTTCTTAATTTGTTATTTGAAAATAAATAAAAAATTAGTTTCCATGTCGTCCTCTTTTAGTAGCGACTTAGGATCCGATGAGGATTTAGCTCGTAGGTTAGAGTCCGAGCTCGAAGAGATAGAAAACTTTAGGTTCTCCGACGACGGGGAGGATAGTGATGCTTCCACCTCGGGTCAGGGTTTGGAATACCCTTCTAGGATACCCGAGCACTACCTCGGCCCCCTTCGTAGGGGGTTTGCTATCCCTGAAAACATCCTCCTTAGGATTCCAGAGGAGGGGGAGAGAGCTGACAATCCTCCAGAGGGATGGGTCACTCTCTACTTCAAAATGTTTGAGTACGGCCTCAGACTTCCCCTTCACCCTTTCGTCCAAGAGTTTCTTTTCCGAACTGGGCTGGCTCCAGCTCAAGTGGCCCCCAATGGATGGGGTGTCATTTTTGCTTTGGCCATCCTTTTTTGGTTACGAGCTCGGGACAATGAAGAGGTCGAGCTATTAGATGTTGATCAGCTCCTCACGTGCTTCGAAGCGAAAAGGATAGCTAAGAAGCCTGGTCGGTACTATATGTGCGCAAGGAAAGGCGTAGGAGGTATAGTTAAGGGGCCGACCTCCATCAAAGGATGGGTGAGGAAGTGGTTCTACGCTTCTGGGGAATGGCTTGCAAAGGACGAGTCAGGTCGTTCCTTCTTTGACGTTCCCACTAGGTTTGGGAACCTAGGTATGAAGTAGTTCTTGCTTTTCATGATAAGCTTTCTTTCTTGTTATTCAGGTCTAACTCGGATTTTGTCTTGTGCAGTATCAATCCGGCCAGTTCCCGAGCTTACTCAAGCCTCCTTCGACACGCTGAAATATTACAAGGAGCACTTTCCGAGGGGCAGGAAGGTCGGAACCTTGGTGACCGACAAGCTGCTGCTCGAGTCCGGGTTGTTAGATTACAACCCCGCAGTTCGTCCCATTGAAACCTCAAGGCCGAACTCCGAACTAGGTATGCCGAGCTCGCTACCCCCCATCTTTCCTCTGATTTTGTGCTAACTTTCTGTTCTTTGTTTCGTAGCCATGGTTTGCAGATTTGCGAGTAACGTAAAGCGCAAGTCCAAGGGCCGAGCCCATGCTCTCGAGGCCGCCTAGAGTTCGGAACCTGCAACTCCTGCTGTGGCAGGGCCAGCCTCTGATGATCCAACCCCAGTGATAGAGCTGGAGTCTTCTGGAGGTCCTTCGCGGGAGAAGCGCCCAAGGGGTCAGACCGAGGCGGTGGACGTCTCGCCTTTGGGCGAGGAGGTGGGGGAGGCGGCCCCTCTGAAGCGGAGGAAGAAGAAAAAGAAAACCACCTCCCCCTTGGAGGTCGGAGCTTGTGGGGTCCTGCCCGCGAGCTTCGCAGATCGGGTGGACGATCCTGAAGCCAGGATGGGCGGGACGTCCGACGTGACAGCACGGTTCAGAATTGAACCGTCAAGTTCTGGGGTGAGGGACCAGGTGTCCCGCATCTCAGCTGCAAGTTTGGACCGCTGCCTCAGAAGAGCGTCCAAATTTGTAAGTGACCCGGGGTCCGTTCTGCAGAGGACTATCGACTACGCCGCTGAGGTGAGATTAGTTTCTTTATTTTGCTCAATTTACCTAACAGGTAGCTCGGTCTAATTTTCTTCTTTGTGTTTTTCTCAGGCGTTCATTGCTTCCATTCAATCGGCCCTAGCTGTAAATGCCGAGCTGGATGGGAGGGAAGTTCTGGCAGCGAGGGAGAAGGAGGAATTCTCTGCTGCCTTGGAGGCTGCTTCCTCCACCATGAAGGATGAGCTGCTAAGGGCTCACTTTGAGGTGGACATTCTGAAGGCCGAGTTGTTGAAGAAAGAAGAGGACAGACGCAAGGCCCAGCTCCGAGCCGCCCATGCCATCACCAAGGGCCTGGAGAAGGAGAAGTTCCAACTCCTCAAGGAGAAGGACGACATGCTTCAGGCGACGGACGTGGAGCTAAAGCGTGCGACTACCGAGCTAGAGGCGGCGAAGGAGCGTCTCGGCAACGGAGCCCTGCTGGAGGAGTCTTTCAGGCAACATCCTGACTTCGACGGATTTGCCAAAGACTTTTCTGACGTGGGCTTCAAGTTCCTCATGAAGGGCATTACTTCCGACATGCCCGACCTTCAGATCGATCTCAGTGGTCTGAAGAAGAAGTATGCCAAGCAGTGGGCTTCTAGGCCTAAGGGTACCCCTGGCCCCCAAGCGTTGGTGAATAAGTATGTCAGAGATTTGGACTCTGACTACTCCGACCTCGAAGAGGACCAGGTCGGCACCACTCAAGAGGGCGCTCAAACAGGCTCTTAGGAGATCACCCTCTTGGGGTCACAAGGCGAATGATCCCCTCACCTCGGGCGTAGCTGAGGCCTTCCTCTGTCTTTCTTCTCTTCTCTTTTGTTTGTAAGTGTTAGGGCAGAGCTGCAAGGTCTATAAGCCTTGACTCTGCTCTCCATTCAATGAAGAAACTTTTATTCGTTTTTACTTTGGTGTTGGCAACATCGCTCCTTTCTTTGCTTTTTCTTTAAACTGTAGCCAACGTTACCTCGCACCTTTTACCTTTGAGGTCGCGACTTCAATTAAAATTATTAAAACTTTGAATTCGAATCTCTGTCTAGTATTCAATGTATTGCACCAACCCTAGACTTTTAGCATCGCACCTTTAACTTAAAAACGTTAAAAGGCTAAAATCCTAAGTCCGTAGCTGTTTTTCATATCGCACCTCGTACCCTCGGGTTCAGAGGCTCGATCATTCTGAACTTTTCACATCGCCCCTTTACCTTGAAGGTTTGAATTTTAAGTTCATCAGTGGTTTTGGCATCGCACCTCGTACCCGTAGGTTTTGGAGGATTGACTTTTCTGAACTTTTCACATCGCCCCTTTACCTTGAAGGTTTGAATTTTAAGTTCATCAGTGGTTTTGGCATCGCACCTCGTACCTTTAGGTTTTGGAGGATTGAATTTTAACCGACTGCTGGAATTTGATCGTGTGGGAGTCCGTGGCCCCCATTTAATTTCTGGTCGAACTCGGAGGCATGAAATTAAATCATCTCATCTATTCCGACCATAATCCTATTGAAAAAGTTTTTACAGGTCCATTGAGAACCATTTCGGCATTTCAAGGGTAATAACGCTTCAGGTGCTCCGCGTTCCATGGGTGCGCAAAGACGTCTCCTTTAAGATCGGCCAATATGTACGTCCCAGGTCGGACTATTCCCCTGACTTCAAACGGCCCCTCCCAGTTTGGCTCAAGGGTACCCACATGGGTTTGGACCTTCCTTAAGACCAGATGTCCGACTCGGAAGGTGCGAGGTCAAACGCGGGCGTTGTAATGTCTGGCCATTCTGCCCTGATATTCCGCCAGGCGTACCTGGGCCATTTCTCTTCTTTCCTCCAATAAGTCGAGGTTGAGAAGCAGCTCTTCCCCATTTGCTGTGGGCTCGTAATGCTCTACTCTATCAGATGGCATGTCGATCTCAACGGGGACTACAGCTTCGGAGCCGAAGGCTAGGGAGAACGGGGTCTCACCCGTCGACTCTCTTTGGGTGGTCCGGTATGACCCAAAACCTCTGGTAGCTCTTCGGCCCACCTGCCTTTCTTGGAGTCCAGTCTAAGTTTGATGCCTCGCTTGATGATCTTATTGACTGCCTCCACCTGCCCATTTGCTTGCGGATGCGCAGGGGACGAGCTAAGGTGACTTATGCCAAGCTTGCTACAAAAATCTTTGAATTTTGCGTTGTCGAACTGCTTCCCATTGTCTGTCACAATGGCCTTCGGTATACCAAAGCGACATATGATATTTGTCCATATGACGGACGTGACTCTGGATTCCGTTATGTGGGAGAGCGCCTCGGCCTCGGCCCACTTTGTGAAATAGTCCACAGCAACCACAGCGAACTTGGTCTGGCCTTTGCCCAAAGGGAAAGGACCAATAATGTCTACCCCCCACTACGCGAATGGCCACGGGGCCGAGATGGGGGTGAGCAGCTCGGGAGGTTGGTGGATTACGTTTCCGTAGCGTTGGCAATTGTCGCAAGTTCTAACGAACTTCTTGGCGTCCTAGCTGAGAGTCGGCCAATAGTATCCTTGTCAGACCACCTTGGCTGACAGCGAACGGGCGCTTGAGTGATTGCCGCATACTCCCTCGTGGATTTCTCTGAGGACGTATAGGCCCTCTTCAGGGATTAGGCATCTCAGTAGAGGTAGGGAAAACCACGTCGGTACAATGTTCCACCTCGGACTATGAACCGAGCTGCCTTCTTCGCTAACTTTCTGCGCTCCTTGGGGTCTTGTGGTGAATTGCCTCTAATGAAGTCCATAATCGGGTCCATCCATGAGGGCTCTGGAGCGCCAATCTCTATCAGATCTGGCTCCAAGATCGAGGGGTTAACCAAGATCTCAACGGGGACCGACCTGGCCAGGTCGGTCTCGTACGCTGATGCTAATTTGGCCAAGGCATCGGCATTAGAATTTTCTGCTCGAGGAACCCGGCTTACTTCGTAGGTTCGGAACTGGGTGAGGTACGATCTGACCTTGCCCAAATACTTCTCCATACGGGAGTCCTTGGCTTGGTACTCTTCCTTGATCTGGCTCACGACCAGCTGGGAGTCGCTGAAGACCTTGATACAAGAGGCCCCCAACGCTCTAGCAATTCGTAGACCGGTAATAAGTGCCTCGTACTCGGCCTCGTTATTAGAAGTCCGGAAGCCAAACCGCAAGGAATATTCAAATCGCTCGCCTCCTGGTGCGAGCAAGAGGACCCCGGCCCCGCACCCCCTCTCGTTGGAGGATCCGTCGACATAGACTGTCCACGCGAGGTCGGATTTGCTCAGCTCGAAAGGTGGCGTTAGCTTGGCTATGAAATCTGCCACTGCTTGTCCCTTCATCGCAGTTCTGGGCTCGAACTGGATGTCGTACTCGTTTAATTCCAATGCCCACTTCATCAGACGTCCTGATGTTTCAGGCTTAAGGAAGATACTCTTCAGGGGCAAGTTCGTAAGTACTACGACCGTGTGCGCTTGGTAGTACGGCCTAAGTCTTCGGGCCGAGGTGACTAAAGCGAGGGCTAGCTTCTCCATTTGGGGATATCTGGTCTCGACCTTGGTCATGGCCTTACTGGTGTAATAAACGGGGCTTTGGCTCGCACCCTCCTGCTTGACCAGTGCTGAGCTGATGGCGCTAGCGGATACCGCCAGGTACAAATGGAGTTTTTCCCCTGGTAATGGCTTCGCGAGTAGAGGTGCCGAGCAGAGATAATCTTTTAACTGTCCCAGCGCTTGTTCACACTCTTCCATCCATTCGAACGATCCCTTCTTCCCAAGAACTTTGAAAAACGGAAGACACTTGTCCGTCGATCTTGACACGAACCTATTCAAGGCTGCAATCTTGCCATTGAGGCACTGAAGTTGCTTTAGAGTCTTGGGTGCCTCCATCTCGAGCACGGCCTTTATTTTCTCTGGGTTAGCCTCAATCCCACAGTTATTTACCATGAAACCAAGGAATTTTCCCGAGGAGACTCCGAAAGCGCACTTGGTCGGATTGAGCTTCATTTGGTACTTGCGTAGCACTTCAAAAGCTTTGGTCAGATCGGAAAGATGCGACTTTGACTGCTTGCTCTTGACAAACATGTCGTCCACATACACTTCCATATTCCGATCGATCTGCTTGGCAAACATTTTGTTCACCATCCTTTGGTAGGTCGCACCCGCATTTTTTAGGCCAAAAGGCATCACCTTGTAGCAATACAGACCTTGGTCTGTTATGAACGCGGTGTGATCTTGGTCTGGCAAATGCATTTTAATTTGGTTGTATCCGGAGTAGGCATCCATGAAGGTGAGTAGCTCGTGCCCGGCCATTGCGTCCACGAGCTGGTCGATCCTCGGAAGAGGGAAGCAATCTTTTGGGCATGCCTTATTTAGATTTGTAAAGTCCACGCACATCCTCCACTTCCCGTTGGATTTTTTAACTAATACCACGTTAGAGAGCCACTCCAGGATACAGAATTTCTCGTATGTATTCAGCTTTCAAGAGTTTGTTTACTTCCTCAACAATTACATCACTCCTCTCTTTATTTACAGGTCTTCTTTTTTGCTTTATAGGTCGGAATGATGGGTCTATGTTGAAGCGATGCACCATGATCTTCGGGTCGATGCCAGGCATATCCTCGTGAGACCATGCGAAGACGTCCGAGTTAGACCTGAGGAAGTTTATCAGTTCTTCCCTGTCAGTGGCCCCTAGCCTGGTTCCGATGCTTACTTGTTTTTCGGGACTAAGTAAAGGAACAAGCTCGAGCTCTTCTGTTGGCGGGGAGAACTGCCTTTTGCTTTCCTTTGGCAGGTCGGCCTCTGACTCCTGCAGCTTGCCACGATTGGTTTGTTCTTCCAGGGCACATACGGCCGATCCCTTGAGCGCGGATGCATAACACTCCCGTGAGGCTTTTTGCTCACCTCGGACCATGCCCACCCCATTCGGGGTTGAGTATTTCAAGACTTGATGCAGTGTGGAGGGGACGGCCCAAAACAAGTGGATGATGGGTCTCCCGAAAATGGCGTTATAGGCCGATCTGCCGTCGATCACCACGAACTCGACCATCTGCGTTACCTGGGTATCATCTTACCCGATAGTTACCGGCAGGTAGATGCACCCTTCAGGGGAGACCGATTCTCCAGATAATCCAACCAAGGGTGTTGGACTCCTCTTCAATTGTGACCTGGTCCATCCCAATGCTAGGTATGTTGGGAGGGACAAGATGTTGGCAGATGCGCCTCCATCGACCAACACTCTTCGGACCAGGACGTGATCAATCAGAGGGGCGATCACCAGTGCATCGTTGTGAGGCAAGTGGACCCCCTCCAAGTCGGCGTCGCAAAAAGTGATGGAGCAAGTGGGCTTCTACTCTCTGATGATGCATACCTCGCCCCTGGCCTCGCGAGTTAGCTCTTTCCTCTTATTTCTAGACTGGTCTCCGCTCGGACCCCCGAAAATAGTATTGATGACCGCAGGTCGGTCACCCCAGCGAGGCGGCGTTCTTGAACGCTTCCTTTCCTTTTTCTTTTCGACCGAGTTCGCCCTCAGTTTGCCCACAAATTTTTTGAAGTAGCCGTCTTGAATGAGTTCTTCAATCTGGCGCTTCAATTCCCAGCAACTTGCCGTATTGTGGCCGTGATCTCGATGAAAGCGGCAGTACTTGTCTTTGCTACGTTTTTCTGGGTCTCCTCGGAGCTTCTCAGGTCGCTTGAGGAGTTTTTCCATCCCGCTCTCCTCGATGTTCGTGAGTATCTCGGAGATGGGGATGGTGGTGGGGGTGTACCGTTCATAAGATTGGCTCCGGGTAGGGCCGCTCTCCGTCCTACGGTACTCTGTTCTGCTAATGGAGGAGGATGGACCCTTATCCTTGGACTTGACATCAGGCCTCCTCGTCTCCTGGTTCAACTTCTTTTGGTCGATCCGCTTCTCAGGTCGGCCAGTTTTGGTTCGGAGTAACTCCTGTCCATCAATGACTTTTTTCGCCTTCTGCAATACTTCGGCGAAGGTGTCTGGAGCCTCCTCTCCAAGCTTTACTGTCAAGGTCTCATCGGCCAGGCCGGTGAGGAAGTAGCACATGGCCGAATCATCGGAGCAGTGCGCGACCTTAAGTTGCTCTTCCTGGAACCGTGTGACATATTCCCTCAGCGTTTCTCTTTCCCTCTGTCTGATGGTGGCAAGGTGAGTCGCTGTCTTTCTGTCATAATGCCGAGAGGAGAACTGACTGATGAACTCCCTCCTTAGCTGGGAGTAGGTCGAGATCGACCTGGCCGGCAGTCTTCGGTACCACAGGCGCGCGCTGTCGGTAAGCGCGATCTGGAAGGCGCGGCATTTGATCGCATCTGTCGCCGCTTGAAAGTCCATGAGGCCCTTGAAGACCTCAACATAGTCTTTAGGGTCCTTAGACCCATCATAGGGCTTCATGGCGGGAGTCTTGAACTTCGGAGGGATTGGAGCCTCTAGGATGTCCGCGGTGAATGGCGATTCTCCCAAGTCGCCATCGTCGAGCGAACATTCTTTCTTCTCGCACCTGGCTTTAAGCGCCTCGACCTGCTCGTCGAACTTATGCTTCATCAGGTCGAACTCTTCCCTAGCGATCACAGCTTTTGGTGCTAGAGGCTTGTATTTTGATTGAGCCTTTAGGTTCGAGTTGGAGAATTCTCGGGAGTAGGAAGGAGAGTCTTCCGGCTCCCGAAATGTTCTCTTCTTCTTTTCAGTGAGATGCTTTCTCAGATCGTTATCCCGCAAGCTGTAATCCACTCCCTCATCGTTGGGGATGGGCTCGCGATTGCCAGGTTGGATAGATGGAGCTCCCTTTTCTCCGGGTGCGCCCGGAGCCATAGAGGGAGAAGCAGTTCGGTTAGCACGCGTTGCCTCGGCGTACATTTCTTCCATCGTGCGCAATCGATGGCACATATCATCCAACTCGCACTGGAGAGTAGACAGAGCTTCGGGGTCTGCCCCCTGACTGGCCCTTTGGGAGGTTTTTCTCGACGTCCCTCCTCGGCCTCTGTTGGCCTTTGAGGGTTTCAGGTGAGCAGGTGGTAGCTCTTGATTCGCATGGCGGGCAGATCTGCGCGGCAGATCTCCTTCTTGCCCTACTCGGACCTGATCCTCGACTATTCTTGCACCGAGGTCTCGCTGAGGGCCATTGTCAGTGTTCCCACCCCTTTGTTCTGTCGTATTGGCAGAGTTTGCTGGATGCACCATCTTTGCGTATATTATTTTTTTTAGATCGAGATGACTTAGGATGTCTTTCCCACAGACGGCGCCAAATGTTTATGCAAGAATATGCACAACAGTGTTTATTCTGATCGCAGCTCGAACTCGGTCTCCGGACCGATCTGAACACTTGGGCGGACCTGCACAAAAAGGCGTACACTCCGACAATCAAGTCAGTATAGGTCGGATTCCCAGTTTAGTTCGAGGTCAAAAAACCATACCTGAGTGTGGAGTGAGGTCCTCTACTTATGGGGGGTAGTCCCGTCAATCTCGCGACGGTTACACCCGGTGATCTCGGGACCGACAGTTACACCCGGTAATCTCGGGACCGACGGTTACACCCGATAATCACGCCGCTGACGGTTGCTCACATCGGACCTTGACCAGCTCGCACCTCGGCCCTTATGCTTAGCACATGACAATGCTAGTGGTGGCAATCTCGGCGGTTCGAGTTGAGCATGACTCATGAGTCATCTTGAAACATCCATAGCTGTCCTCCACGTGTCCAGGGTATTTTCTCCCCCAAACAGTACTTAATCGATTAATCTTCCTTTTATTTTATATTAAAATTAAACAAAATAGTATTTAATTTTCATTTAAAGAAATTTGAAAAATGAATAATAATCAGGATCCCTATGTAGCTGAGCTTTGGAGTGGGAATGGGGGTTTCCTTGAAGATTCTTCATGTGTGTGAAAAGCTTGAAATATATTAAGTTAGGTTGCTTAATAATGTTATAAAGAGAGTGGAGAAGAAAGTGGAAAAATAAATAATAAAATAAAAGGAATTTGTAACCTACAAAGGTAGCCATACTTTTTATAGCATTTCACATTCATACAATATAATACTAAGCTAAAATATGTGTCATAAATATATCTCTATTTATATGAAATATAGTAATTGAACCAATCACATCAATTCTTTTTTTTATATTCATTCTATTTTTGTTTCTAAATTTTCCAATGTTTCTATTTTAATCTCTTAATCTTTAAATACTTTGAATTGAAAAAAAATTAATTTAAATCAATTGTCAAAACCTACTGCATATCACTTAAAACATTATAGAGATGTATTCATGTCAGAGATTTCAGTTCAATGGTTCATTATATAAAAAGTATTAATAATAAAGATTCATTTTATTTTGCCAAAATGAACATAGCTCAGCGGTAATTGACATATACAAATTGAAGGAATAAAATATAATGTTTGAATATTTATAAACCAAAGTAGAAAATATATGAGCTTAGTTCAGCGGTAATTGACATTTTTATGACCTTACCTATTTTTCAAAAATTTATTTTGAAAAATAGATTTTATAAAGCTAACTTAGAAATTGAAGAGATTTCTTATAAAAATATGGCATTTATTATGCATTGGCAGGCTTATAATTTTAAGAAATAATAATATATTTATCATGCAGCTATAAAATATGACATTATACTGAAAATTATGTAGATTGCAGTATTGCTCGCATCACTCTTGAACTATTAGTTATTATTATAATAATAAAATCCTTAAACTTATATACCTTTAACTAAAATATTAGACCCTTCAATTAACTCAGTTAAAAATCATTGTTAAATAGAATGTAATTGAATTTTCTAATGCGATATAGGAAATAATTTCAAGGGCGATGTAAAATTAATTGAAATTTTTAAAATTATAGGGATCAAATTAAAATTATGTCCAAAGTAGATAGATGAAACTGATTCATTTAAAATTAAATCAAAATGGGGCAACAAAAGCCAAACTTAACTCGTTAAAATATATATATGGATCAAAAGATTGAAGGTTCGACTCTCTCTGTATACATGTTTCTGTAATAAATTTAGGCGAATAAAGAAAAATAAGAATCCTTAGAAAGAAAAAAACTTAATGCGATTTGTTGACAAAAACTCGAATAAAAGTGGAAATTCACCCGATTGCACACGGTCGCCGTAGACTTTAGTTTCAAATAAAATAAAATAAATAATAGTGAACATAAATTTGCCGTATACTTTGAAGTAGTTGCCCCACATCTACATATTTGTAATAATTACATTAAATATTCTTGAACTAACTTATATTAAATTTAATAATTATATATTTTTAAATATTAAGAAGACATATCCTCTTATAAATCCAAAAATTAGTAATTTTAAGAGTTGAAAATTTGAATTTCCTTCCCATTACTTGTAATATTCTAAAAAAAAACAATTCTCAATTTCAGTGATTTTTATTTATATTAACGTGACTACATAATTAACATCTTTTCTTACTATAAAATATTCAAATGCAAAAACAAACTTTAAATCATGTCGTCCAAATATAATTTAATTTGATATGAACTAAAGTATAAATATCAAGATCAAGCGTGCATCGCATCTATTACCATCGATGGTTCAATTCTCCTCCTGCAATTGTTTAGCTAATATATATATTAAAAATTTTATATAGAGAAAAAATACATAATTTAGAGTGATTTAGTTTATAATAGAAGTCATCCACTCCACAATAATATTATTATTATTATTTTGAAAACACACTCCACGAGACTCTTTGTTGAGAATTTCATTTATATTATCTTGTTTGTAAATGAAAATTAAGATGATGTAGATAAATAAAGATTTTATAGAAAGAGAAAAAATACCAATTTATATTTCATAGTGGTTTAGCTTGTAAAATGGAGACTACACAATCCACTCCACAGGACTCTTTCTCCATAATTTCATTTATAATAACTTGTTTTAAATGAAAATAATTAATTTTTTATCAAAAAAAAAATGAAAATAACTAAATCATGAAAGTTGTATTTTTTTATTGTACTACCAATCAATTCATCCATTCCGTGATCCCACTGATGACTGCCTCTTGATTTCAACAAGCCTCCAGTTCTAATTTATCGGTGGTTTCAACTTAGTCAGCGAGAACTCCCATTTTAAAATAGAATGTTTGACGATAACTCTTTAAGTAATTTTCGATCAATAATTTAGAGAGTTATTCTCTAAATAATTTTTAACCAAAAACTTATACAATGATAAATTAGTTTTTAAAATTATTATTGTTTTAATTTTCAAAATTATCTTTTTATTAACTTATTTTCACCTTAAATTTTTAATTTTTTTTCTCGTTTCTAAAATTGTTATCGTTTTCTAACTTTATCTATCTTCAATTTTTTTTTCTCTAAAATTTTTGTAATCTCTGTCTAAATTGTTTAGTTACATATATTTTCTAAATTTATTTATTTGTCTAAAATTTTTCTCTCTGCAATTTTTGTTTCTCTCTCAAAATTTTGTTTTGTTTTGTTTTTGTCTCTCTTTTTTTTATTCTCTCTTTAAATTTCAAATAACAATCATTCAACATCATTTTTAATTATATAAAAATTACTTGAAAAATTTTTGTAATTATCTTCAGGTTTAGTCGTTATATTCTATTGGGACGATCGTTGTAGTCTCTGCTAGCAACTGGTACAAAGCGAATAATTGTATTCAGGTCAGCGATATTGAAACGTGTCTCGACTATATTTATCAAGTTTTCGTGTTCATCAAGTTGTCAGTATGTATTATTTGTAGCCAGCTACGTTGTAATCTGTTTGTCAGTATTACACGATTTATACATACAACATATATTAACGAACAATATTTCAAATAATTAAGCTCCATATTTGGTAATGGAGTGGTTTAGTGTACCTTTTCTTTCTTCTTTCGAGTATAGTGGGTTTAGTATAATTGTGTGTTGATTAGGTACATATATTGACTCGTGGATGTTGATAAGGCCAAGAAAAAAAAATATCCATAAAGTTTAACTATGATTGAACTTTTTTAACAATGAAAATCAAAATTAGACGGGTTAAATGTAAATCCATTCTTGGTAATGAAAAATCACTTGTTAGCCTTATACGTATTCACTAAGGTAATGTCGTTGATTTCATGAAAATATCGATGTCAATGAATATTTTTGTAAAAATTATAGAAATTAAAAGATCATAAAAAATATTTAAATTAACACATAAACATTTTTATATTTCTAAATAAGTTGAAAAATAGTTAATATCAATATTTTGTATATGTTACTGAAATTTTTTTGATAGTTTACATATTTTGTCGATTTTTTGTAATATGATGGCAATGTCGATTTATCTCATATCGATGTCGAACCTATAAATACATGAAAATTCGATGGAAATGTCAACAAGTCTAATATTTAATACCATGGTACCAACCAAGAGAGCACATTTTAAAATCCACTTAGAGTATGTGTAGGAGTGATTTTGATATGGCTAAAATCACTTTTGTCATCGCCAAAATCACTTTTTTTTTTAATATAGTTTTGTTGGCCGTGCTAGGAAATTAGAAGATTGAAAAAATCCTCTTAATTTTTGAACTCTGAATTTAAACAATTTGCCATTAGTTCTTTACATAGACATCAGTTGTTAGTTTAGGAAATTAGAAGATTGAAAAAATCCTCTTAATTTTTGAACTCTGAATTTAAACAATTTGCCATTAGTTCTTTACATAGACATCAGTTGTTAGTTTCTACTTTGTTATCAAATTAGTCAGTATTCTATTTCTAATGTAATCGGTTTATAAAGCGAAATTATACTCAATGACATCAAATGAACGCCATTTATAAAAATATCGTTACCTTTTTCTTTTTTTTTAAATGTCACAAAAGTGATTTTAGACATTCATATATGTCGTCACACCTTCTGTCGCTCAGTACATCCCCACTACCACCATTGATAAACTCTATGTCTAACTGTCGAGATCTCTTGTTCGATGTGCTCGTTACTCGTTTAGCTCGACAAGCAAGTAAGTAATTTTTCTTCAACGTTTCGTTTCTAAGCTAGGTGACCGGAGCTTGGAGATTTTATTTAGTTAGTAAGGGAGTAGGTTGGGGGAGTAAAAGGATGGGAATAGATCGTAGTGGAGGAACCCAAAAAATGTATTTTCAATCTACTCTTTTCTTCGAGATTGAACGTCCCAAAAGGAAAAAAAAGTGGTTATTAGGTTAAGAGCTTCCCACCGAGTATCATTGGCCCATTATCCTTCCACCGTAAAGAAAGGGAGGTAACGTTGCTCTGTAAAGCCAGCCTCAGGTGGTTCCCTCCATCTCTAAGAGCCAATGAACTCTAGGCCTATGCCCAAAGCCCATTGGCCAGCTCCTTACTTGAAATGGGCAGGCCAGTTACTATCTTAAGAAGTCCTAAGGAGTCCTACCCAATGAACCATCCCTCTATCCACTCTAATGCCCCCATTTGAGTCACAAGCTCGCACCACCAAGCTCGACGATTGTACAATGTGCGGTTTCCATTTATAATACTTATGCTATTGATTCGATGATTCCTATTGGACGTGGTCACCGAGAATTAATTATTGGGGACGGACAGACCTGTAAAACTACAGTAGCCACATATAGATTCTCAATCAACAAGGAGAAACTATAATATGTGTTTATGTAGCCATTGGTCAAAAAACATCTTCTATGGCTCAAGTAGTGACTACTTTGACTACTTTACATGAATGAGACATTTGAGGAATCACGTGTTTTCAAATATCAATTATTACTTTACAAGGTGTTTTTCTTTTTTTTTTCTCCATTTTCATGAATTTATCCATAGGCTTCACTTTTAAACAATATACAAACACCTCTAATTTATTATCATATCATGTATTTTTTTCTTATACTAGTTTAATAAATTTGGGAAATACAATTATTTAAATAATTCTTAACTCAAAAAAAAAAAAATATATATATATACACCTAACTTTCTAATATAATCTATATTTATTTTTTTAAAATAAAACTTGTACTAATTAACTATACAATCAATATGTATACGTTGTAGTTTAGTTAAATAACATTTACTATTGACTATTCGCTAAATTGTTCGATATAACTGGCATTTAAAATTTATATGATTTTTATTTGAACATAAATTTTAAAATGGATTACTAAATAAAACCAATTTAATGGATTGATTTTAAATTATTAACTACAATCACTTAAATCACACTATTTATCATCATTTTACTAATTAAACTTAATGGATGCAAATTATTTTTACTAATGAAGGAAAACTAAATAAAAAGGTCAGATGAAATTAAATTATATTAGAAATAATTTATAGTTAATGTAAAATAATTAATAACTTAAAATAATTTAATTTATATTATTTATTTGAATAAAATTTAATTAATTATTAATCAATGTTTAGAATAATACCAAATTCATTTTTCTAATGTAATCAATACAAAATAAACGATATATAACTTATTTTGTGAAAATTCGATGACAGTCTTATATATGCACAACCAAACACCAAACACGATTATTTCTTATTTCCAAACATCTTATTTGTCGGCATCTTAATCTCAAACTACTTTAAAAAATAGTCATGAGAATTATGATTTAAAAAGAAAAATTAAAAAAATAGTTGAAGCTGTGTAATTCTCTTGTTTATATAGATACTTCCATGAGCTTACTCTTATTTTCTCAAGGAGAAAAGCTGTTTCTCCAGATGGATTTATATATGTCCTCCCACTACCAACAAAGACAAACTTATAATCTACTATTTTCTTTGAGGTCCAAGTTTTAAATCCCACACATATCTGTTGTATTAAAAATATTTAATTTTGATTTATTCTGTAAAAAGAAAATAGGAGAACTATGTTCTACCAATGGAATAACATATTTCAAAAATAAAAATTAGGACGCATGAGAACCTCAAAAGTTCAAGGATTAGTCTAGTTAAGGATTAAACTTTTGCCGGATTTAGTCTTTAACATTTAGATTTTCATTTTTATTTGGTTCCCAATATTTTAAAATTTTCTATTTGATCCTTTAGATATTAAAACAAAAAGACTATATGAATTTTAAAATAGGTTAACAACAAGCACAGCTATTCCACCTATCATTGGGCCCCCAAGAACCGACCGGTTCCTTCCCTCCATCTCTAAGAACAGCGAACTCCGCGCCTACGCCCAAAGCCCATGGCCCAACTATTTACTTGGAAAGGGCAGGCCCAGATCCATCTTGAGAGGTCCTAACCAATGGGCCGAACCATCCCTCTATCCAATTTGATTAATTATTAATCAATGTTTGGAGTAACACAAAATTCATTTTCCTAGAGTAATTATACAAAATAAGCATATATATATATAATTTAATTTCATAAAAATTTAATGACATTCTCGTGCACAACCAAACATAGTTATCTTTAATTTCCAGACATTTTATTTTCAGACTTTTTAATTACACACTACTTTTTGAAACCTTAAACCAAACAACGCTTAAGGTGAATAAAAATATTGAAGCTCGAACTCTAGCCATGGACAAGGGCGGATTCGAAATTAAGACAACGCGAGGGTTGAAACGAAAAAATTTAATAAATAAATAAATAAATAAATATTTAAACAGAAAATTTATAATAGAATTTCATTCAATTTACTAAGTAAATTGTAATAGGAAAAATTGACAAAATAAGCCTGTGAGGGCTAATTACTCCATTTTGAACGTGAATAAAATCCTTCAACTTCCATTTATCTTCATATGTAGCTTTTATTTTACACTTGCAACCTTTGCCTAACTTGACTCGTAAGACATGTATTTTTCAACCAAAAGGTTGTGTGTTCAAACTCCTACCTCCACATGTTGTACTAAAACAAAACCTTTCTCACCTTTGTATCATATTTTTATCTCCATTTTAATATGAAAGTGGAATGATGATTATGAAACAATCGTGTAAGGAATTAAAATGGAACTTTTGAAATAATAAGAGAATAATTGAAACTTATCTCAAAGTTTAGTGATAGGATTGAGACCACATATTCCCACGCCCGGCTGCAGCCGAGAGGAAGAGGAGAGTACATTTTTCCCTTTTTTTTTCTAATTTTTCTTTTTAGTTTCTTTTATTGAAAAAAAATGAATTTTTTCTTGAAATCTTTTTACTAACCGAACTGTTAGCATAATTAACAGAAGAGTTTAATTATAATAAATTGACACTTTAGAATTTAATTTTAACGATTAAGAGTTTAAGGTTGCAATTACAACAATTACCATATTTTTAAGATGGTTCATGCAATTTACCTTTTTTATTTAAAAAAATAGAATTATAAATATATGGTCATGATTCGAATATTCAACTAAAAAAAGTATGATTTGAAGGATAAAAAATAACTTAGCTCGACTAAGGTACCAGTAACTTGCTCTTTTCCTAGAGATCATAATTCAAACCAACATCTCATAGTTGTACTATTTATATGCTAATGGTCCCTCATTTAGTTGAGTTAAGATATTATTACGTGACATTTTAAATGGCATATTACAATGGGAAAATTGACAAAATAAGCCTCCTGTATGGACCTATTAAGTTTTTTAATCGCCCTTCTCAAAACACAAGTTTCTAGTCATTTGCTGGCATCACCTACTTTGTCAAATGACTTCCAATGCCCCCTTGAGTACCAAATTTTAGTCTTCCCTCCTCTCTTACTTGAAAACACTCCATTTCTCTCTCATTATTTTTCGTTGTTTTGCTTCTCTCATCTACAGGCAACTCTCGATGTTTGAACTCCAGCATCTATCGGTCTTCCATTTCTCTCTCACTATTAGGGTTGTTTTGCTTCTGTCATCTACAGGCCACTGACTGTCGATGCTCAAACTCCATTATCCATCGGTCCTTGTTTTGAAATGTTTCGTTGGGCTTGTTCGCATATAAGTTATTGATTTGTTTGTTTACTGGGTTGTTGATTTTTAGACGTGGAGGGAGAGAAGCAGACGGACAGGGCGTGAAGGCAAGAAGGAGATCGTTAGCGCGTTAAATGGATATGGATAATTACTTGGAGTATGTTTTAGATCGAGATCGTTCATTAGCGAGAGCGAGATCAAAAGCGTTCATGAGCGAGAGCGAGATCTGATCGAAATCGAGAGAGTGCATGAGCTTGATCGAGAGCGTGCATGAGCTTGATCGAGAGTGTGCATGAACGAGAGCGAGAGAGATGAAAAGACGTCAAATTTAATTCTTTCAATTGTTGGTTGATGTTCTTTAAATTAAAGGCTACATTTATTTATTTTTTTTATACTTATTCGATTTCAGTCTATTGAGAATAAACGGGTGCAGTGGAAAATAGCAGCGAGAGTGCAAAACAGATAACGAAATAGATCGTGAATAAGCTTGAACGAGAATGAGCTTAAACGAAAATGAGACGTCATCGTGAACAATTAACAACAACATACGATAAGTGGATATATATATTACAATGTGGAAGAAATAGTAATAAGTAAGCGGCGTGATGATAATAAGGATAAATTTTAGAAGTACAACGAAAATTATCACGAACGAGAATGAGCGTGAAAGAGAAAGAAAATTGTAGGATATTGAAAAAGTAAGCACTAACAACAAATAATTAATTAATTAAAGTAGCAAACAGGGGCTCCCCTCCATCCATCCCATTACAAAAAGTTTTTTTTAATTGCTTAAACAAAACAACAACCATAAGCTACTACTAGAATGAGATTTTAAAAATTATTATTACGTTATCGGCGTAGACGGGCCAGTAACAGAGCCACCCTGTCCTCCAGACGAAGTCGTTCCTCCTTCTCCTCCTTCAGCACTTCCTCCAGCAATTCCCGCGTTTCTTCAACCCGGGCTAACCTATACCTAGTGTTGTTGAGCTCGTGTTGCGTTTGACGTAGCTCTCTCCTGAGCTGGTCGTTTTCTTCCCGTGCTTGTTGAAGAGGACTGTTACTTGGCACTCTGTTCTCCGCAAAGGAGGAGGGATGGTTTGAGATAGGACTGGTTGCTCCGTCGGAAGAGGAACCGTCCGACTCATTAGATGTTGACATGTTTGCTTCTGAAAAATAAATGTTAGATACTTCTAATCTGGATGTCGTTGTTGTGTACTTTGTGGTATCTATATATAGAGAAATTTGGTTGGTTTCATGTGAAGACAAGGGAAAATTGAAAAAATAATTAAATCGAAAATTGGGATAACGGGTAGGAAGAGTAATTAATTAATTACTGCATTGGAAAAGTGGAAAGACAACTGGGATTGAGGATTTGAAAGAGCGCATTAATTAACCACTCTCCCTCTTACTTACTAACCTCTTAATTATAAGATAAGTGGGTATGGATACATACGTCTAGAATGCGAGATAGCGAGAAAGAGAGAAATCGAGAAATTTAGAAAGCGAGATAGCGAGAAAGATAGGTTATCGTTGCGATAATATAAATATACATGGAGAAGAACGATAGCGAATGAGATCGAGAGGATAACATCGAGACAGCGAGAGCAAGAAAGCGAGAACGAGACATCGAGAGCGAGACAACGAGATCGAGAGAACGAGAGCGAGACAGCGAGATCGAGTCAACGAGAGTGAGACAAAATAAGTCATAAAGCGAGACAGATTCCAGATACTGAAGAACAAATATACTACTACAGAAATTGAGTGTTCTCATAGAGGAACTGCCCTATCTGATTGACTTACACCGTCCCCCCATATATGCATGCAGATGTCTGTGCCTACGTAATTGGGTTAGTACATGTCTGTCTATTGTGACCCGATGTACCGCATCGAGAACACTTGTTGACACACACCGGACGCTCACCACTTCCATTCCGACATGTGGCCTACCGGTAAGATTGATTCGGCGTAGGCACCAATTAGGGAGTCCACACTGTAGCATGGATCGATCAACGTGTGGCAATTTATATTCTTGTGCCTCACTACTGCAATTGCGTGCGAACATGGAATGCCCATGTACTGGAACTCCATGCATGTACATGTACGGGCATTCAAATCAACCGTCCCGTCCAAGCCACCGTCCTCAACAGGAAACATGCACCAGTCGACTGGTTTGACTGTGTAGCGACGAGACTTCTCAAATTGTAGTGCAAGTCGCTCTTCTGCATAGTCTGAATGAGAGGTGTTTTGGGTGGACCAGTGAGTCCTTCTTTCGTGGAACCATCTTTGTAGCAAGTCGCGGATGAACTCGACAATCTTAGTGATAGGTAACTCTCTAGCCTTTCGAAGGAGGGCATTTACCGACTCAGCGCTGTTTGTCGTCATGTTTTCATATCTTCTACCAACTTGGTAGCATCGGGCCCACCGTTCTACCCCAATTTCTTGTAAGTATTTGGCAAGTGTACCCGATCCAACCGATAGTATCTGGTTCCAGTAGTACGTGAACTGTGACTTCCGATACGCATACACTGCATCCTGATACAATTTGTAAAATGCAGCATTCTTGAATCGAGTCTTTATGTTGTTCCCTAGGTGATAAGTGCATATAGCATGGAATGCGTCCGGGAATATCTCACTTGTTGCATTGGTGATACTTACATGTCGATCAGATATGAGTACAAGTTCTTGTGGGTCTCCGATCATGTCCTTCAAGTTCTTCTTAAACCACTTCCACGATGCATCGCTTTCATTGTCTACAATCGCGAATGCAAGTGGATATATTTGATTATTGTCGTCCATGGCGACACCTATTAGTAGAACTCCTCTGAACTTCCCCTTCAAATGTGTGCCATCAACCATAATTACACGCCTAGTGATTGACTGAAACCCTCTAATGCTGGCACCCAATGCCATGAACAAGTATTTGAAGTTAAGCGAACCTTCAGTCTCGATGTGGAAAATAGTACCTGGATTCTCTATTTATATCGCTTCACCGTACGCATGGAGATGCCTGTAGGAGTCCTCCGGTCGGCCCCTAACAATAGCGTATGCTATCTCTCGTGCTCGATGGGTTCTTGTCATAACTTATGTTCACCCCAAACTCTTTACGGACATCCTCCTTAATATGCTTTATCTTGTAAATACGATCGGTTCCAGCAACTCTATCTTTAATAAGATTCGCTACGACCCAGCTGCTCGCCTGTTTGTGGTCGTGGTTCACAGTGTCAATCATGCAGGTGTGTGCATCTACATACTTTGATATACAAAACATCGAAGATTTACCGACGGAGTGGGCTACAACCCTCCAATTGCATGTATTGTCGATGCAGCGAACAACGAACTTTGATTTCGTTGACTTACTGACCTTGTATTCACGGTTAGATTGCATCGCTGCATTTGACAACACCATACGCAGGTCTTGCTTTGAAACGAATATCTTCCCCACGTGCAGTTCCGATCCGCTTGGTAAAAGGTTGTACCTTGTGGCCTGTTTTATAGTCACGGTGCTTGCGGATTGAGGTACTGGTATTTGGTGATCACCAACATTACCGGGCTCAGTGGATGAGGGTTCTACTAATGGGAAAACATGGTCTGTCAAAGGCCTTGCATGTTGTACATATACTGTATTATTTAATTCATCAAATGGGAAAACATGTTCAGTACGAGAACTTGCATGTTGTACTTGTGCTGTATTATTTATCTCATCTGATGGGACGTGCATTACGGAAGGCATGCGTGTCGCGGGGGTGACCAATTCCGAGTCTTGAGTGTATATACCGTCTGAACTGTACATGTCCTGCATGTATACGTCGTTCAACCCCCACTCATCTACTCTCGTGGAACTTTCTTCCGGTACAGATTCTCCATTAGGAATGGATTGCTCTCCATCTTGGTTTAATCTAGATAACTGTAGGTCAATGCTTTCGCGAAGGACGGTCGATACAAACAGTGGGACTTTAGAAACCTGTTCTTGGACTAATGCAAATCGAAGGTCATCGTCATCCGTTATGAACATTGGCGGTGAATCGCATGCCAAGTTGTACGATACCCTAATTATCAGGTCGTACCCATTCTAGTCGACTTTCATCACTCTGTACAACCGATTTTTCAGTTCTTTGTACGTTACTGTAAGTGGGACAATTATTCCTTTCAGCTCACCGCCGACATACGAATTTGTGTTGTCTTCCCATGTACCACCAAATCTTATGAATAAACTTTTACCAATCTTCATCCTGCATTAGAAGGGGACAAATACATGAATTTTAGATTATCGAACAGACATTCAGGCTACAGAGTCCTCAAACGGTATCTGTTTCTGTCTAGTTCAGTGAATGTGGGATAGTTAAAAAAATGTGACAGAAATGTTGGGAAGTCTGATGTATTAATCATCAGAATAGTTAATTTAACACGTGAATACACATTAATGGTTGTGAGAGAGTGCGTACAGTGTGATAAGGAAGTGTAATGCAATCAATGTCCTTTTGATGCTTCAACAACCGAGCAAGGAGAAGAAGAAAAAAAAAAAAGAACTTAATGCAGTCGGGGGGGAGGGGGGACGTGGGTTAATGAGTTTTTTTTTTCATATTGGGAAAATTGAGAAAGTAAAATAAAATTAATGTGAGTGGATTGGTGAATGACATGTTACCATTACACTCTGCCATGCAGTTCAATCAGCCACATCGCATTAAATACATCTGACGACGTGTGTAAAAAGAAAAGAAGTAGAAGCGAATGTGAATAAAAAACGATATAGAGAGCAAGAATGATCGTGATAATGCACTGTAACAACAATATTGAGAAAGCGCGCGTCGAGAGAGGACATAACGAAATCGAGATCATGTCAGATCGAGATCGAGTTAGATCGAAAGCGATAACAATTTACTTCGAGATCGAGTTAGATCGAGATCGATAGCGAATAACATCGAGATTGATTTTGATCGAGTTAATTCGTGTTAGATTGAGTTAGATCGAGATGGAGATCGAGTTAGATTGAGATCGAGATCGAGATCGAGATGGATATCGAATTACATGGAGATCGAGAGTGAATAACATCGAGAGCAATTTACATCGAGAGCGAGCTTATAAGATGCAATGGAAAAAAAAGTTCATTCAAAGTAAGATTCATTATGCCAAAGTTGTGTCCCATACTGCCTTCTAATGTGCGACACTTCAGACTGAACAAGAGTTTCTAAAGTATTACCCGACACAAGATGTTCCAAAAATTTACATGCAAAAATACCACAGTCTATACTACCTTTCTGCCTCATGCGGTCGTAGGACGGTATACACGCCACGGAGTCTTCCTCAGCTTGCAATCGGCCGTATCCATCAGCCCACATGCGTACAAAAGCGATGGGATTGTATGACTCAACGGCCGCAGGTCTGTCATCAACTTCGACGTGGAAATGTGGCCTGACAATGAGTAGTACACAAAAATCTCGGACTGGGTCATATCTATCGCAACCAGGACCCAGTGATCCCTGATACAGAGCGGGTTGTACACTACGTTGACGTCCACCTAGGATGGAATGAAATCTTCCACCTGGCCCAGTACGGCATCCATGCACTCCTTATACTCGTCCCAAGCATTGATCGTGTCCTGGATGACCTTCCCGTTGATTCGTACGTAGGGACCAGTTGCAGCGGCAATAACTTGTTGCATAACAGCAACATCACACATACACACAAGACAATCACCATTAGATTTGTCGAAACATAAATATTATGCGTGTATGAATGAACTACCTATCTTACCATTTGTGGGAATAGGTTGAGTAGTGGGGGTTGTATCCGCTGGTGTAAGGGCCAACTCAATATGATCGGCTTGACGAGGCCCATGGATCATGCCACACGGATCATCAATGTTGCTTGAGGCAGGAGGCTCGAAGGTTGGATCGGACGTCGTCTCTGCTTGTGGATCCTGTACTATTGGTAGTGCCATTTCGAGTTCCACCATCTCCGTCGAAAGAATGGGTGTCCCCACTGCAACGCCCTACTCCACCAAATCGACAATACGCGGGGGGTTGGCTAGTTCTGCATCTCCAAGATCGAATGGGGGTATGGTTATCTCTACTCCATCCGTTGCCTTTTCATGCAACGACGCTTCTACATGAACCACATCATCCTCCTTTCCAGCATCGGAACCTCCAGGTTGATGGTCATCATCATCCCCATCATGCTCGGGGATAACATTGGATACCAATGGATGTGACAAGTGGACTGTATCCGACGGAGAGACACCAATATTCACCTCGCACCTATCGATCTGCAAACGAACTAACGTATTAACACTTCGATTGAATGAATACATACAGTATACAAACTATACCAAGTCATAGGAAAAGGCTACTTGGCACAATCGTTGAAGCATGAGTTCATTTCACTCAAGTCCGACTTGACCTCTGCCAAATCCGTCTTCACCTCCGCCATGTCCGAAGCTAAAAGATCCAACCTTCTCTCCATAGCCCCGAATCTATCATTCGATCCACGGGTGTCGTGCCGTTGTGTAGGACAAGCATCGCATGACGTCGCTCGCGGTGATCGCCGCGTGCTTTGCCCCACATTCGACCGAATAGAAGTACTTGGTCGAAGTACTTCGACCGGTGTCCATTGCCCACCTTCAGATGCGGCCTCTGTACGTGGCATATCCGAAGACTCATCTGGCACTGCCTGTACATTTGTTTCCAACGAATGCGCATTGTCGAGTGGGAGATCGTCTTCGACGCCAAAATTGTCGGTGATGGGAGAAGGATTTTGTCCATCATCGCTGTCGGAGGTGGAACACCCAGGCGCATTTAAATCAATCACCTCTCTTTCGTCCAATGGACACCTCTGGTAGTCCTTATCCAGATCCGTCTCCACGAGTGGATAAGATATGACCAACTGAACATACATCACAAGAACATAAGTAAGTGTAAATACCATTACAACTAGACAGCAATAAATATATTATAGATCACTTACCACCGCTGAACCAAAGACCTCCTCCCCCAGATCTTTTGTACCGACGACTCTACTACACGAATACCGAATTATCCGGGGAATGGCGGTCTCGCTCAAACGATTGACACCGAGAGTGATGAGAGATGGGACAAACTCATATATCCACACTTGAATATAAAATTTCAGTTTAGTCTCACACCTAAAAAAGTTTTCACAAACAAGAACAACTCGTATGTATACGTATTGATTACCTGAAACGCAATCGGAAATCCCGGTAGGCTATATTTTACTAGATACTTTTTGTTCGTTCTTACTTTGTTCTTGTATAGCCAACTTTTCCATTCATCGCACGCTTCAGGCCGTTAACTGTCCTACTCACGACATCAGAACCCTAGTCCAAATGGTTGAAGTAGTCCAAGTCATCGACTTGGTTGTACAAGTCGATGTCAACCTTCGACTTGCTCTTGCTCTTTCCCATCATCACAAGCTCCGTGTACAAAATTAATGTCACTTTAACCGCGTCCTCATCGTCCTCGAAATCAGTCTGCTTGTAAACCTCCACAAACTCTTCGAGCATCATGGAGGCTTCATCGTTGAAGTACTTCCTCCGCAACCTATTCTTTCCAATCTTTTTCTGGACCACCTTACCGGGCAGCCGCCACAATCCCGTTATAAGCATGAATTGATCCTTTGAGAATGTGAACACGTTGCCACCAATTAATAATTTCACGCTGTCGTCACTGCTCCCAGCAACCTCCCTTGACAGAAAGTGATGAACTACACCACTGCAGAACATCATCTCCAAGTCGACAAATCGACCAAATATTGTTCTTCTACGAAACATATCAAGTTGGTCCACTGTGAGCTTATCCTTGATAAGCCTGTTGACATTGCTCAAGTGAGACATGCTGGTAGCTTGAGTTGGAAAGCGGTCATTCTCCTTAATCCTCAACTGATGGTCCATTGTGCACCTGCAACAAATTGAACCAGATATATGATGACAAATTAAGCAGATAGAGAAACGGAAACACGCAAGTAGTTCAAAAATTTAATAATTAAACATGATACATAACCACGGATTAAGAAGATAGGGAAAAGGAAACACGCAACTAGTTCAAATACAAAATGTAAAACACTGTAATTTTTCTCGATCTCGATGTTTCTCGATCTAGATGTTTCTCGCTCTCGATTTTGCTCGATTTTGCTCTACCTATTTCACACCCTATAATTGCAAATCAATGGAGCTTCTCTCGTTCACGATATTTCTCGCTCTCGATCTTTCTAGCATCTTTCTAGCTCTCGATGTTCTAGCTCTCGATATTTCTAGCTCTGAATTTTTCAAGTTCACTGTATCCATCACGATGATTCTCGATTTCGCTCTTCCTAGCACACTCACGATGATTGTAAATCACTGGAGATTCTCTCGTTCTCAATATTTCTCGCTCTCGATATTTCTAGCTCTCGACTTTTCATGTTCACTGTATTTTTCGATCTCATTTTTGCCTCTGGCTACTTCAACATCAGCCTCCCCTCAGTATTATTGGTTTTCAAAAACACGATTTTATATTTCATCGATTCATTTCCATGGCGCCGATTATGTATTATTTTCCTCTTCTCCGAAAGCCCTAGATGTGCAGTGTAAAAAATCCACAAAAATCGCAAAAGAGACCGAAGACCAACATCGGGGTTGTACAGAACTTACGAACAATAGCTAAAATAGTGGAAATTAAAATGAAAATCTTAAGCAATTTGAGAGATAAATGTACTAACCCAAAGTTAACGATGAAATCTCCTTCGTTGTAATCTGCTACCAAAATCACTTCGTCTCACCGCTTGAAGACGACAGGGTGGAACGGACGTGGGAAAATTGAAAGTCCGGACTATTCGTATTACCCAAGTAAGGGAGGAGGGAAAACTAAAATTTGGTACCCAAGTAAGGAGGGGCATTGGAGGTCATTTGACAAAGTAGGTGATGTCAGCAAATGACTAGAAAACTTGTGTTTTGAGAAGGGCGATTAAAAAACTTAATAGGTCCATACATGAGGCTTATTTTGTCAATTTTCCCATTGTAATATGCCATTTAAAATGTCACGTAATAATATCTTAACTCAACTAAATGAGGGACCATTAGCATATAAATAGTACAACTATGAGATGTTGGTTTGAATTATGATCTCTAGGAAAAGAGCAAGTTACTGGTACCTTAGTCGAGCTAAGTTATTTTTTATCCTTCAAATCATACGTTTTTTAGTTGAATATTCGAATCATGACCATATATTTATAATTCTATTTTTTTAAATAAAAAAGGTAAATTGCATGAACCATCTTAAAAATATGGTAATTGTTGTAATTGCAACCTTAAACTCTTAATCGTTAAAATTAAATTCTAAAGTGTCAATTTATTATAATTAAACTCTTCTGTTAATTATGCTAACAGTTCGGTTAGTAAAAAGATTTCAAGAAAAAATTCATTTTTTTTCAATAAAAGAAACTAAAAAGAAAAATTAGAAAAAAAAAGGGAAAAATGTACTCTCCTCTTCCTCACGGCTGCAGCCGGGCGTGGGAATATGTGGTCTCAATCCTATCACTAAACTTTGAGATAAGTTTCAATTATTCTCTTATTATTTCAAAAGTTCCATTTTAATTCCTTACACGATTGTTTCATAATCATCATTCCACTTTCATATTAAAATGGAGATAAAAATATGATACAAAGGTGAGAAAGGTTTTATTTTAGTACAACATGTGGAGGTAGGAGTTTGAACACACAACCTTTTGGTTGAAAAATACATGTCTTACGAGTCAAGTTAGGCAAAGGTTGCAAGTGTAAAATAAAAGCTACATATGAAGATAAATGGAAGTTGAAGGATTTTATTCACGTTCAAAATGGAGTCGATTAGGGACAGAAGTAGATTTGAGGAAAGTCATGCACCCTAAGAAAAGTCATAACTGGTAAAAATAAAAAGACCACATATCGGTAAAGCTGTAGAATGAGATCTAGAGAGAGTTTTGCAATAAGAATATGTTCCCAAAGAGAAAAATTATGGAAGAGTAGAGTTCATAGGAAGCACGCACTCGACGTTTAAATGTTGAAACCGAATAGAGGAAGATCGTATTCGTCTTCAAAGGTAACAAATTAGAGCAATTTGCAGTCCTTAAGTTACTATTCGTCTGTTATCCAAAATTTTTGTCAATCATGGAAAGCGAAGCCCCAAATTTTAATTTTAAGATTGTTTTGATCATGAGAGGAGGAACAATATTTTATCATAACCCCTCAAACTATTTCCCACAAAATGGCAGCTATTTTTTTTTTAATGTAATTTAAGGCTCTTCAATTTTGTTTACAGCACACTGGTAAAGAGAAGAAAAAGTATTGCATACTTTCCAGAGCAAATTCCCAAACAATCTTTCTCCAAAATGATGCATTTGCTTCCAAATTCAATATAAAATGGGGCAGAAAAGTTATTGGAATAAACAAAGTAAAAAGCTCAACTTCCAAACATCACTTAAAAAGGACAACACTAGTCAATTACAAACAAATCTTCAACTCTTCATAAAGTCATTGCCCCCCTTGAATGATATAAAATACAAAAATTCAGACCCCCAATGGTGTAGCTGATTACTCATAAATCAATATGAACCTACCTCAACCAATTAAAATACTTATCTCCAATCAAATGATCATGAGTTCAAATCTTCACTCTACATATTGTACTAAAATAATAATAATAAATAAATAAAACTAATTAGTCAAACAAAGGTAAATGACAACATCTTCATACGGTGATCAAGTACAAAGAAAATCCGATGCAAAGAAGAACAACGAAAGGCGGGAAACATCAAATACAAATAACGATATTCAACCCCTGTTTATTACTTCTCATTTCCCAGTCCATTAGAAAGAAAACCATTCCTAATTATTACACAGCATCTAAGTTACAATCTACCTCTTGAAACTAATGTATGAATCCATATATGCTAAAACAACAGAAAAAAAAAATTAAAGGGGAATGACTTTGTGGACCAAATTTATACCGACAGTAAACAATTTGATCATATGCAGAAAATTCTGAATTTGGGAAGGTAAGTTCAGTTGAGAAAATATACTTTTCCTTTCCTTGCTTGAGGAAGTGGATTTGGAAGAGAGAATGTGTTGTTGCTGAACCAAGTTTGTTGAAGATTTTTCATGATTGCATAGAATGAGCAGTCGGCGGAAGGATTGTATTCGCTAACTCATCGTTCACCTTCACTGGAAGAGGCGGCATCTGCTTCATTACTTCGGGCATTTCATTCAAGCTACAAACATGAAAATATTGAAGAGAAGTTGGTTAGAGCATTTTTGTCTGCAAAATTCTGCTTAAACAAGAATTCCCATCAATTCACCAGAAAAAGAATAATAGAATCACAGAAATTAGTAGAGGTCCTCTGCCTTATAATTCAAATTAACACTCTACTAGCTGGAAATTTTCGGGTTTTAATGATAAATATCTCAACATATCTACTAGTATCAAGAGTTCTCGTAACTATCCATACAGATTGTAAGAAAGTTGATGTTGTGCATTACTTCAGTTTCTTGGCAGCCTTTTGTGTTAAATTTTACCGTTTGACCGTGTATAGCTGTAAATTCTTTCTTTACTCTTTACTTTTATTTACCTCTAACTAAAAGAGAGGATTGACCTCAACTCTTTGACGGTTTGACCCACTAGGATAAAACATGAAGAAATACAAGAGATGTACATTGTATCAGAGCATGACTCGCTCACTGTTTCTCTTTTTCTTCATCTGGTTTTCCCCCTCCCTGAAGTTCATCATCCCTCAACAATCAACAATCACATTTGTTGAAGTCTCATCCGGTTGAAGGTTATCTAGCCACCCAGTATTATCCGAAGGTTCATCAATAATAAGCATGGTCAGCAGGGTCTAAAGTAGTTTCAGATGTTGCAATTGCTTGATATTTGATCATAATAGGTCTCGTTCTTGTTCGCAATATTGCTGTGGGAATTCTTGGCTTGGTGGTTTGTGATATTCACTTCATCAATTGGTACTCTTTGGGTGTAATCATTGGGTGCTTTGTCGAAATCTCTTCAAGTATCACAATCTACTTTGCTAGAATTCCTTTTTTGAGACTTGTCTTCATCATAGAAGGTTGTATTTTTTTCGTTTGATTTGTCAGATTCTGAAGATCAGTGAGTGCATTTGTTATTGGGCATTTCATAACCCCCAACGTAGTGTCAGGGATGCATTGCTGCCCCATCAAGATCTATCCAAGCTACTCTGCCCACTCAACCAATCTCGGAAGGGGCCACTGTGATCCAACTCAGTTGGATATGTAATACAAATGAACAGAAATATGCTTCAATGGCCCCAAGTCAGTTGAATGTGTAAGACAAATGAACAGGAATGTGCTTCAATGCAACCGAATATACAAAGATCGCTAGAAAGAAGAGAATAAACAAGTTCCTATTGGGCATCAAGAAAAATTTAGATGAGGTAAGAGGAAGAGTTCCTGCCACAAAACCTTCTCTAGTATTAGTGAAGACTGCGTATAGATATGTGGAGGAAAAAAAAAGTGTTGAGAATCTATATAAATGAATTAAATTTACCCGACTCATCAGCTTACAGCTTTTGGGTTGAGTGGTGGTTTATTCATCTTTAACATGGTATCAGAGCGGGAGGTCCTGTGTTCGAACCCCAACATTGTTGTTTCCTCCCCATTTATTTTGATTTCCACCTACTGGGCTTGTCAATTATTTAAGCCCACAAGTGAGGGGAGTGTTGAGAATCCATATAAATGAATTAAATTTACCCAAACCATCAGTTTAAGCTTTTGAGCGTTTGAGTTGAGTGGTGGTTTATTCCTCTTTAACATTTCTAAAGAGAAGATCCCAAGACTTAGATCCCCTTTCCAGCATTGTTTTATGAAATGACCCAGTCTTGGGTAGCTAATCTTCAAGGGAATATTTCCACACCAAGGATCATCCAATAATAAGACTTTGTCACCTTTTCCTGACTTTACTTTTTCATACACAAAAAGGTTTATTTATATTTTCAATTTTGTTTGCTTTGCGCTAACTCTTAAGAGAACCATTGCACTTCACTATGCCTCGTATTTTAAAAAGTACTGGGTAGTTTAGTTACAAAGTTCACATTAAATGTGGACTTTCCATATATTAAAAGAGGATATGAATATTTGGGAAAACTTTGGGGAGCATAGCTCTTACAACTAAGGAGGAAAAGGTGAGGAAAAAAGCAGTCAAAGTAATGTTACTTACTCGTTCATTATTTTGAGGATGTTATCCCGCGTTTGGCAGAAGAGACTGATATTTTCTTGTATCTAAATAAAACAAAAAAAATATATTAGTTTAACCAATTTATTTTATAGCAAGAAATCTGTATGTCTAAATTCCCATTATCAAATGAACAAACATTTCCTAGTATAGCCACATCCCATGTTTTCGTTTTAGAAAGAATATGCTCGAGCGAACAAATATATACATACATATTTACATATATTTACATAAAAACATGACAGCCCCAGTGAAGAAAGTGTATTCGAGAAAGAGAGGAATAGAGATAGAGGAGTAAGAATTGGAATGGGTGTTAATGGGACCTAGTTCGTTAAGGGGCTGTATAGATATTTTGTAATAGAGTAAATACACCCATGGTAGAAGGTAAGGATATCTTTTTGCCGTCTTGTCTGACTCTTTGAGAGAGGTATAGAAGCTCTCTAATTCTCCCTTGTCCCTTGTAATGCCTTGTGAATATAAATAATAGAAGAGAGTTCTATCAAAACACACATACATGAAATTAAGTGATTTAAAAAAAAATGCAAAGCAAAAAGTTCGAAGGAAAAAAAAAAGAATCCATGCGTCCAAATTCTGACAAATTATCAGCAGGCCACCACCAAATTTCGCCCTCAAGTATTTTTTGGATAGAGAAAAAAATGCTAGAATTACTGGAGCAACGGAGAATACAGCAGATATAAGGAGTTTCCCAAGAAGCAAAAGGGACTTACGAAAGTTTCAACCCTAAGCATAACTCAAAAAGTTATACAGTTACAAGGGCTTTCGTCAAAGAAATTACAATTGAAAAAGACAAGGAAAGGAAAAAGATCTACTTGCTCTCAGTCTCAACTATTAAAAAGGGTTGTCACAATTCTATGAAGGGAAAATTAAAAAAGGAATCTCCAGAGATTCTATTTCATAACCAACAGAGTGCAAATCCTGATGTGTAGTGCAAAAGTTAATATATCAGAAATGTCGAAAGACAAAATTACTCGGGATTATTTAGAAATGGCTCTAAAATCAACAACCAACACCGAGTGAGATATGTTGGGAGTAAATTTTGGCTTTACTTCCAAATGCTAAAACAACATCCAGACAGCCAAGTCCTTTACCTGAAAAGATGCAAGATTTGAAGAAATTTGATTCATGGCATGTGCATTCTGTTCAAGAAGCTCTCCTGTTGTACCACCAATAGCTGGAAGCATCACAATGACCAAATGCAAATGTTAGAAACAACGGCAATTAAGTGATTGTGCTAAGAAATTTTTAATTAGAATATCTATACTAAAAAAAAAAAAATCTTATCCAAAGTTAATAAAGAAGAAATCACTGACATGCAGGTATTTTTTTTTTAAATAACAATAAACAATTTTTGATTGATAATACGAAGAGGGAGTGAGATGGGAAAATGCAAGGGGTTATATTGATACATGTTTCTTTTTTTTCAGGAAACTTGGAGGTTGAACCTCCAACCAAATTTTCATTCACCTTCATGCATATTCCTCATAAAGAATTGTAGAAGAATTTTCCAACTTTTTTTTTTTTTATAAGAAACAATGGGATTGTATTCGAAAACAAAAAAAGCCTGGAGGCAAACAGAACAGCCTAGTGGCAGAGGGTCGAGGGGACCCTTCCCGAGGAAACTATACAATCAAGGAGTTCCAACTTTGATAAATCAAAAAGAACCCATAGTTACAAAAAACCTTCTTATGAGTCGAAGCCCACCAAGAAGCTATATGCTTAATATTCACACTAAAAGAGTCAAAAGAAGCCTCTTTCTCTTCAAAAAGTCTATGGTTTCGTTCCTTCCATAGCAACCACAAAAGAGCTCTAGCTGCACAATTCCAAAGAACATACGCTTTTCCTTTGAGTCTGGAGCCACCAAAACCTTCCGCTACAAAATCATCAATCCTCCTAGGAACACAGATTGCAAGATCAAAGAGAGAAGCTACGTAGTTACAAGCCCTAGTAGCGAACACACAATGAAGAAAGAGATGATCCACTGTTTCAGCGCTATTAATGCACATGGTACAAACTGAAGGGGAAAGTCCAATGAGGAAGCTTCCTTTGGATTTTATCGGCGGTATTAGTTCCCCTATAGAAAAGAGTCCAAAGGAAAACCTTTACCTTTTTAGGAACCTTGAAGTTCCAAATAAATGAAGCAGTGGCAGATTTCAACTTAGGGGAGGGGAAAGAGATGGCTAAAAAAGCAGATTTTACTGAGAAGGTGCCCTTGCTGTCCGCCTTCCACCCTAATGAATCTCTACCTTGGCCGATAACCACACCTTCTAGCTTGCCAATGAAGACTGCCCATCTCTCCAATTCTCTATCAAAAAGGTTCCTTCTCATGCCAATATCCCATGTCATGACCTCTGAAATCCAGCAATCTGCGATTTACTTACCCTTCTTGGTAGAGATGCCGTACAGATCAGGAAAAGAAACTGCCAAAGGAGAAGATTTGATCCAAATGTCTTCCCAAAACCTCACAGTTTCCCCCGACTCCACTTTGAAAAAGGAGAACTTACAAAAATCCGAAGAAGTTCTTTGGATATCGATCCACGGTCTACCTATGGATGAATTCTTAGAAGGCTTCGACATCCACCCAAAAGGTTCTTCACCATAAATGGCTGCTATGACCATCCTCCAAAGACAGTTTTTTTCGTTGGCAAAGCGCCACAACCATTTCATGAAAAGGGCCGTATTTCTCTTTTCAAGGGAGCCAACTCCTAAACCTCCCTGTTGGGTAGGTAAGGCAGTCCACGACCACTTTACTAAGTTCCCAATAGGCCTATGTTTTCCACCATTCCAAATGAAGTCCCTCATGAGCTTCTCCATCGAAGAAATCACGGACTTAGGGGCCTTTAACATCGAAAAGAAATAGATAGGAATGCTGTTCAATACTGCGTGTGCCAAGGTGAGTCGTCCCCCTTTGGACAAAGTCAAATACTTCCATTTTTCCAACCTTTTATGCATCATGTCTACCACTGCTTCCCAGTAACTCTGTTTACGATGGTTACCACCTAATGGAAAACCCAGATACATGAACGGAAGTGATTCCACCTTGCATCCGAGAGTATTTGCCCAAAAATTGACTTCAGAAGCATTACAATTAACACCAATCACGGCTGTCTTGGCTATATTTAGAGAGAGGCCTGACATCTGAAGAAAAATTTGTACAACACCCCACCAATTCTCCACATTCTTGTGAGAAAAAGGACTAAAAATCAACACGTCGTCTGCATACTGGATATGGGTCACTTCAAGACCATTGGAGCCTAAGGAAAACCCGCTAAGAATTCTCCTTTGGTTGCAAAAGTGAATAAGCCTACTCAAGGCATCTCCCACTATAGTAAAAAGGAAAGGAGAGAGGGGATCCCCTTGTCTAATCCCTCGTTTCGCCAAAATCTTACCTCGTGGCCTACCGTTAATGATCACTGAGAAATTTGTAGAAGAGAGGCAGCCTTGAATCCAGCAACGCCATTTAAGACCGAACCCTTTCACTTGAAGAGCAGCATCAAGGAAGGTCCAATCTACTTTGTCATATGCTTTCTCAAAGTCTAATTTGATGAGGAAGCCCTTTTTCTTATCCTTCTTCCAATCTCCAATCGACTCTTTGGCTACTAGGATGGCGTCGAGGATGTCTTCCTTCCACAAAAGCCGCCTGTGCATCATGAATAATGAGGGGGAGGACTTTTTTAAACCTACTCGCTAGAACTTTTCCCAAAATTTTGTAGAGAGAAGTAACCAAGCTGATAGGTCTATAATCCTTCACCGATGCTGGATGAGCCTTTTTAGGAATAAGGCAAATATAAGTTTCGTTTGTCCTTCTGTTGACAATTCGTTTCTCAAAAAAGTCATGGAACACCTTCAAAATATCAGGCTTGAAAATGTTCTATGCCTTTTTCATGAATTCGTTGCTCATCTCGTCCGAACCCGGGGATTTGAGTGTTCCCAGGTCTGCCACAGCCCTCTTCATTTCTTCTTCTGCAAAGGGATCTTCGAGCTGGAGTCTTTGAGCTTCTTGTAAGGGGGACCAGTTCAGATTTTCAATCATGTGGCACCTGTCTCCTGTCGCGGAGTATAACCCCTCGTAATACTTGAGAATTTCATCCACTATCTCCTCCTCTGAAGTTAACTTCGAGCCTTGAGCAGAAATTAGTTCACCAATAAAAGCCCTATTCTTGTTGTGTGAGGTCCATCTATGGAAAAAATGGGAGTTTTCATCCCCTTCCTCCAACCATCTGATTTTCCCTTTCTGCATCCACATGCACTGCTCATTAATAATAATTTCCGTTAACTTAACTTTTAGATGATCTCTTCTACTGATCTCATCGGCTGAAAGGCCTTGAGTTTCTACTTTCTTATCTATATCATTGATAGATCTCGCCACTTCCGCCTTATGTATTCCAACATGACCAAATTCTTCCTTGTTCTAGCGGATGAGGGCTCCCTTTAGGCCTTTTAATTTTTCCATAAAGCCATAACCAGGCCAACCTGTCATAGGGTGATCGTTCTTGTTTCGAGGAAATGTTAATCCTCCTAGGATCGCATAACTTAAAAGATGTGAAGGATGGAAAAATAAAGAATCCATATACAAGTAAAAATGGATGTGGGCTTGTGTTTCCTTGGTAAATTTTTCCATTTTGATTAACGGTAGACCAAGCAGGAAGATTTTGCCTAAGAGAGGCCATACGCAATGGGATCCCCTCTCCCCAATCCCTCTTTACTATTGTCAGTGACTCTCTTAGTAGATCAATTCACTATTGTAACGAGAGAAGAGTTATAAGTGGTTTTAGAGTGGGTTCGAATGAGATTGAAGTAACCCACGTATGCTGATGATACTATAATTTTTTGTCAAAACACATAGGAAAACCTTCAGAATTGGACCTTCCTTTCCATTTTCCTTGTGGGTTCGGGGCTGTCTCTAAATATGGCAGAGACTTCTTTGATTTGCTTAAAAGTTAAGAAGGTTAAGAGGTTTACGACAGGCGTTGTTTCTTTGCTTGTAGGAGATCATCAACACCTTGCTTCTCAAATAGTAAGCAAATGGTTATGGAGATTTTCTCAAGAGAAATATTCGTTGGGGAGGATGATTTCTAGCATATGTGGCCACGATCCAAATGGATGTTGTACTCTCCCTTCAAAAGGTAAAGCTGAAGGTAGATCGTAATTTGATATCGCCAAGAACTCTTCACTAGTCCAAAGCTTCATCACTTATAAAGTCAAGAATGGGCACAAAGTAAGATTTTGGAAGGACCAACGGATAGGCCCTTTGGCATTAGAGACATTGTTCCCCTACATTTACAATATTTCTAAGAAGCAAAATGCTACAGTAGCTGATTGTGGAACGAAGACCAGCAAGATTGGGACCTCGGCTTTCGAAGGGGTTTTTTTAATTGGAAAATGAGTAGTTGGATGGGCTTGAAGCTTGATAAACAGAATAGATGCACTTCAGCTTGGTAAAGGTCTGGATAAAATGGTGTCATCTCTAGACTCTTCAGGGGTTTTCCTTCTAAATCAGCGTTAATATTTATTAAGTTGACAGAGAATTCAAAAATTTGGCTGCTCCTTTGATTAAATATGTGGGGAATTTTGATGTCCCTAGGTGAAAGTCAAAAGGGCTCCCACCGGATGAGGTGAAGGCTAGATTTGTCAATATTTCCTCTCCAAAGGAAGTTTCTGTAGGGGCCATCTATAGCTTGAGCCACCTAGTTAGGCATGTCAAAAGAGACATGTAGTAAGTATGACGATTTGTAAGGGTAGCTTGGATGAAAGTGGGCCTACCCCTTCGGAATGTGTGAATTTTTCCAAGAGTGAAGCCCTCTTTCAATCTTCTCTATCATAGGGGCCCAAAATGAGAAGGATCTCGGATTGCCATTTAGAGGAAGCCCAAGGTAAGAGCTTGGCCAGGACCCCAATTTACAACCAAAATTATTAGCACAACCTATTTTTCTTCAAGATTGGTGCCAATGATTTCAGATTTCCAATGGTTTACACCTCTTCAAAGACCGACCTTTATAGTGTTGAAGGGATTCATTAAAGCCCAACCTCGGTGCAAGGAGAAGGGAGAAGTTGATTTCTTATTAAAAAATTTGATAGTGCGGCATTTGGACTTTGCATTCTCATTGAACATATTTCAAAAAAACGTTTCTCCTTCCAGAATTGAAGAGCTTGGAACCAGAGCATTTTGGCAAGCCCTTTTAGATCCATGTTTTGGTATTAGACAGTATGCATTTTTTTCTGTTATGAAAACATTTATTTGAGAAAAAAATCACTACCAGTGACTAAGATCACACTACTAGATACCATGAAGTAAATTGTCCACTAAACCGTTGACTTTTCCAATTTATCAATGAAAAATTTTATTCCCTTGTGAAGAAAATATTACACTAGGATTTATTACCTACGTGTTTCTTAATAACAGATCATCAAATTTATTCCCTTATTCGTCATGTTAAGAGAATGAAGAGTGGGAGCGGAGCTGCAGCAACCGAAAACACATAGCGATATGACGAGAGAGAGTAGAAACAAAACCTTTATATGAGACACCATCATCATTGTCCATGGGAATCATAGGCATCCCATAAGGAGGCACATTGGGCCGAGCTGCAACTTGTGCTGACTTCATTGAAGGGTCAGACACTCTTTCCTGAAACATAGAAGATAATCATTATCCAGCTTTATGAGCATGCCAAAAATTACGGTCAGACTTTCCATGGGAGAAATGGCCAACTTAAAATATTCATTCACTTTTTTTTCTTAACAAGAAACGAAAATTTTCATTGAAGAAATGAAAAGATACAAGTGTTCAAAGATACAAGCCCCATAAAGTAAGAAATTAACAAGGAAAGGGAGTAATAAAGATCTCCCAATACATACAAATATTCTATAAAGAATAATCTGAAAAAAGCTTGGAAAGAGCACACATTGGGAAGCTTTTAGCCTAGACACTTCAAAACAAAGCATGGAAAAATCAAAAACTCTTTAATTTCGTTCCAACCAGAGCTCTGAATTAATGCCTTCAACCGCATTAACCCTTAAAAGGTTTGGCCTTGGAGCTAAGGAAGGACCAGAAATTAGTTGAAGAGCATTGTTTTAAGAATCTTGAGGAAAAACCCATTCCAAATTGAAGATCCTGAAAAGATAATTCCAGCAAGACAAAGCATAGGGACAGCCGAAGAAAACATTATGTTGTTCAGAAGCCAGAAAACATAAATAACAAACTGACGGCAAAATTTAAGAGCGCGTCTTCTTCTCTAGAAGATTCAAGGTTATTAAGCTTACTATTAAGTAATACCCAAAGAATAATTCGTTTAGGACTTTTTGATTTCCAAATGGCTGAAAAAATCTCTTTCGGTAATGGAGGGGAATAAACAAGCTGTCTTGAAAGTGATTCAATCCAAAAAAATAGCTGAAGGTTCAAGTCTACATCTCCTCAAATCTTCTTGGGAGATTCCAATTTTATTGTTTCAAGCTCAAATAAAAGAGAACTTAACTCATTAATTTCATTATCCTTTAAATGTGTTCTACAAGTTATCTTCCAAGAGAGGCATGAAGAATCCCAAAAAGCCGACACCAAACCGTTGGGTAACATGGATATTTTAGAAAGAAGAGGATATCAAAGATTAAGAGAATAATCTCCTAATAATGTCTTGCCAAAACAGAATTCTTTAGAAGGCACATTTCTCCACACTCTTAAAAACTTTAGAAATATTGTGCCAAGGGCTTTGAAGGCTAGAATTTTTCATTGCAGAAGAATGCCATTCAAAAGGATCAAAACCATGGATGCTGGAAATCACTTGCCTCCAAAAATAATTGGATTCAAACATAAGTCTCCCACCCATTTAGCCAAGAGGCCTGTGTTAAACTGCCAATTCCTAAACCACCATCTGATTAGACATAGAAGATAAATTTCATCGAGGTGGCCAATCTTTTAGTGGAAAATTTTGGAGGGTAATACTGAAAGGTAGAATTTTTATTCTGTGGATTTGTGCAGTCCATGCTCCCTTCTAGTTGATTTGGAAGGAAAGAAATAGGAGACTTCTTTAAGATAAGAAGTCCTTGTTGGATTCGCTTCTCAACAGCTTACAACATATTAATTTGTGGTGCTGCTTAAACCACAAGAAGGTCTTGTGTAACTACAACCTTACTACATTATTACTGATTTGGAGGCAGGCTGCCTTTAGGCTGCTTCGCCTTTTTGTGATTAATACACTTCTGTTTCTTATATTTATAAAAAAAAAATGGAGATAATAGCAAGTGTCAATTCCTTCCCAAAAGAAATTACACATTTTCCTCTCCATTTCCAAGCAAACTTTAGAAGGCAATAAAAGAATTGACATGTCATAGTATGTATATCGATGACAATGCTTTGTGCATGGTGTGGTCCAAAAGATGGTTTGATGAGGGCATCCTGAAAAACAATGGCCAAGGAACAATTCACGTGTGATCTTGTGTTTCCTTATTCAATGTGCATAGAAGGCACATATTTGGTAAAAAGAGTAAACAAAGATAGCTTCGTTTTTTTTTTTTTTTTGCTTGAAGTCCATGGTATTGAATTTGCCCACCTCCAATTAGTTCTTTATATCCACAAAAATCCGAGACCTTATAAAAAACAATCTCCAAAATTAGATATTTAATCTCAAACCATTGCAAAAATAAATCCACAAAAGTTCATTTCTACCTAACCATCATGGGTGGCTCATTGGTCGTAAGGGGCTAGGATTAATTAGGAGGGAATGGGTTCAAACCCCATGATGGTCACCTACTTAAGGAATTAGTAATTCCTATGTGTTTCCCGGCATCAAATGTTGTAGGGTCAGGCGGCTGGCCCGTGAGATTAGTCAAGATGCGCGTAAGTTGGCCCAGATACTCACGGATATCAAAAAAAAAAAAAAAAGTTCATTTCTACCTTGTGCATTCTAAAAGATTCATGGATTTGGAAGAACAACTCACAAATCCCCCTAAATAATTACCCAAAGCTTCAAAACACCGGTAGTTCCAATACCTTGGTGTTAAGTCTCAATCCAACCTCCATAACTCGCTATTACTCCTTGTCTACTATGTTTCTTTTTTTTTTTTTTTTGGAACAAGAAACAACTTTTCATCGTTATATGTTTCAAAATACAAACCCCCAAAGGGGTGAAAAAAGAAGAGAGAGTTGTCTACTATGTTTCACAACATTCCATTACTCTATTTTTAGATGGAAAATGGCTACCTTTCTCCATTTTCCATTACACCTATATTCCTCACTATTCTGCCATCTTTAAATTTCATGAGGAATTTGTTAAGCCATGAATGGATCAATCAGGCGAGAATTTATCGTTCAGAGCATCTATTGCCCTCCAATCATCATGAACATCGAGTCTGGCAATTACAATTATATTTTCTGAATCTAACTCTGCCACTTCAGTTTCTTTCTTGATCCAATAAGCTTGTTTCTCTTCCTATGTTTCAAAGTTTTTATCTTTGGAACTAACGGAGCAGTCTTCATATTTCTTTTTCTTAGCAATTGTTTCCCTTTCTTCTTATTGACTATTTCATCAAAAAACTAGCTATCCTCTTTCGTTGAACCCAGTAGGAACAGCAACACTCTTCCTCCAGAAATGGGCCAAGCAGCGCACTCCAAATATCAACCGGAATGGACTCGTTTTTTCTGAATACAGCAAGTAGCATGCTTCTTTCTTGTTTGAACAATCTTGAATAAAAAGGATACTACAAAACTCAACCACAGCCTGTTCAAACCACTTAAATTGGGACAAATAAAGAGGAAGTTGTATATTCCTCTCCATTTCTTCAACAATGAAGTAGCCATTCTCAAACCATATGCCAGCATGCTCGTTCTCCACACAACAACTGCTTAATTCCATTATCCAAAATGATAATAGGCATAACTAAAAACCCAGGAAGATCTTGATCACTTACTTGACTTGCAATTATCTTCAAAATTTGAATCTTTGAGACCTTACTTGAACTTATCCTTGAATCCGAACAATGGAAGAAGAACCTAGAAGGAGAGAAACCATGAACGTTTTCACTATCCAAGATACTTTTTTGCTTTTAAGACAAATTGGAAAGAAGAAAGGTGCTCCTCATGGCAGCCTATTTTCTACATAATTTCAAGTGAAAGACTTTTCTGCAAGCAATAATGAGTTGATCTTCTTGGCCTAGTTATTACAGAAGCTTTGGATCCCCATCTCTATCCCAGGCAGCTCTGCTGAAGAGTTCAATCACTTAGACAAAATCACCCAGCTTACCACCTCTGCATGATATTCAGCATAACATGGATAATCTCAAGACGAACACTTCCTAATCTTACACACTACTGAATCAGTCCTGCTGGGTGTGCAAAATAGCACGACCCAATTCAAGAATTATTCGATAAAAGTCAGTTTACAACCCAACCTTAGTCCTTCAATTACGCCTGCCCCACTCCTAGGAAAGATGATTCATGGTATGTGTGTCTACAAGCATCGAACTAATGTAGTATTAGTTGAAGTTGAACCTATTTTGGTTTGTCGATGAAGAGCTGTTATTCAGCTGAAAGCAGTTAGTTTTCCTTGTTCAGTTTAGTGTCTACTGTCTTAAGCTATTAGGATACAGCTACCAGTTAGCTGCCTACTTAATATATTGGTAGCCGAAGTTGGCAGCAGATAAATCAAATCACAGTAAAATTGAGAGAAGCAACCCTTTATCAGGTACTTAATTAGATTAACTAATGAATATGCTGCAAGTAACCAAAATGAAAATAAACAATAAAAAAAAAAAAAACACACACACACAGAAGAAACAGCATTCTTATCATTATTGCTGGAAGGAGAGGCAACACTTGAAAACAAAAAATATAAAATAAAGGGAGGGGAAAAAATTCACATGATACCTTTTTATCTTTGTTCTTTCTTGTTAAATTGTGTTCTTCCTTCCTTCTCTTGCTATTTTCCTTTTTCTGACCAAAACGAAAGTGAACCAAAGAGAAATAGAAAGCTAAATAAAATTGAAACCTGCAAATGCTGATATAATAGTATTAAAGATGTCCATAGGTGATGATAAAGTGCCTTAAATGCTATATCCAGAAGGAAAACCCAAAAAAGAACCACATAAAAAAAATCTAGTTTCGCTTGCCCACAACAGGAAGAAAAATTATCCTTTTCTTTTGGGCAAAAAAAAAAAAAAAAAAAAAAAAGAAACATGATTATAAATCGTTATTGTGATTTTCATCCAATTTGTCAGAGCGGGGATAATCGTGTGGATTCATTAACATTCAGACCATTTAAAGACAAGAAGTTTAGAATGTATATAGATTTGAACCCACTGGGTTCAGCAGAACATAGCTGAAAACATGAACTTCATGAAGCTTTAAGCAAAGGTGAATCCAAGCACAAAATCCTGCCAATTATATATTTCTTTGCTAATGGGGACTTGGATATACATTGTTTGTGACCAATTACTAGGCTTGTGGTATGCATGTTACAACTCAAGGATAGAAAACTTATCAATAATTTACAAGTTGATAAAAGCAAGAACTGAGAAAAAAAAACTTACGTTCATCCATCTGCAACGCAACGCAACATCTCGTACAGTCTTATTCGGTAGCTGCATTGCAATCTTTGCATACCGAATAACACTAGACTCTGTGGCATATCTGTGTCATATAAACCAAATCAAGATCATCTACTAAAACAATTGAGCCACCTAAAAACATTAAGAAGGTTAGTCAGGTGAAAAGGGGGAATAGAATAAGAATAATAAAACAATGCACAGAAGTTCAAGTTATTTCCCCTTAAAGAAACATTAGAAAATGAAGAAGGAACGAAGATGAAAAACTAGAAGAAACCTCCAAGATAGAGTTTTAGCAAAAGGGGGATTCATCTTCAAATTCTAGCGTCTAAAACATTTTCCTAGCATTTATAACTCATAAGTTCATTTGATTATAAAATCTAACAATTCTATTACCAATTGAGAAACGTCTAAGGATATGACCAAAAGCACCCTCACAGCCATGCAAGGATTTGTATGTAACATGGTTACATAATTCCAAGAGCCAAGAAAGCAAAAATTCAGGTAGAGCCTTAGAAGTAAAAATTTGTACACAGGCATTAGAATCCATTCTACCAGGTATATGGCAGACTGTTTAAGTTACATTTTCTTATGGTTGTTCTGCCCACACCAATTAAACCTACTAGGTATGAATAACTGATAAAACTTCTCCCCTGCACAATTTACCCAAAATATCATTGACTTGTCAAGCTTAGCTCCAGATAAGGAAGTGTTCTCAAGTCAAAGCATACTCAGGAAGTCACCTACAGCAAACTGAGGCAAGCCACACCCAAGGGGAGCCTTAAGCCTCAACCATGGTATATGGTAGCCAGGTTAGTAATACAGGCTGTTGAAATGATATGTTGATGATCTTACTGAAAAGTTTTTCGATCTCAAAAGCCAAGAACATTAAGATCCATAAATAAATAAATAATACATATGTTATACTTCTTCTCTACTTCCTTTTTTTTTTTTAACAAGAAACAACTTTCATTGATAATATGAAAAGGAAATGTCCAGAAAAAAAAACTCCTGAGGATACACAGATACGTATTTATACTTAGCTGTAATTTTTAAAACTAAAAGGTTTAACAAAAAAATATTTGTTGAGAGCCCTAAATTGAATGCAGCTGGCCTATGGCTACTACTAAAGATATTTTTCGTTGAAATGTTTCTTCATTTCGATACAAGAGACCCTTAGCATCTCATTATAGCAAAAAAAATAAAAAAAAATAAAAAAGAGGAATACACAGAAACGGCAATGAGATAAGGCATCTCCCCCTTAACCCTAAAAATAGGAGTCTACAAAAGGACCTCAATTCATGTCGATAACACCAACAGGAAGCAAAGGAAAAGTTTTGTGGAGCTTGGCCAAAGAGGAGGCAATGTACTGTACAACCTCCCAAACATTACAAAAATCTCTACTACTCCCTTTGAAAGACCGAAAAAATAGTACAATTTGTTCATAACGCCCGAACCCCAGATGAGTTATATGAGACACAGCCAGTCGCAATTTCTTGAAAATTTAAACATAATAATGCATGAACCCACAAAAAAGGAAAAAATGCCGCAAAAATGAGAAAAGGAACTTGAATTTAAAAGGCAAAAATCAATTCCATTCAGAAATAAAATAAAATAGCACAACCAAATCGCTTAATTGAAACAGCTTCCGGATCCTCAGCAACTTCCATAAACGCAAGAACCAACTCCATAAAGCAATAAGCTTAATTGAAGCCAGCCAGCTCCCAATAAGCTTAAAAGATAACATTTAAAACAAGAGAAAAAGAAAAGGAAAAAGAACTCACTTCTTAAGCCCCTCTTCCAGGGTGACCTGCTCATCAGATGTCCAATCCGTTGAGATACCTGGGTTGTGCTTCATCGCAAGCGCCGAACTCGAATTATCCGCTGGGGCCACTGGTGTCGAATTGCCGTTGCTGGGGTTCCCTCCATCGAAGGAAGACGATGGTTGGCCAGCTTCCTGATGGTTCCCAGATGGGTTCGCCATCGAAACTCCCAACAATTCAAACGGTTTCCAACGCCAAGTCCAAATCCAATAAAAACCCACCTCCTAGAACCGCATAATTTACCGTTGCCTCCCGCCAATTCGAATTCCCTCAACCAAAATCGTTGAGCCCAGAAGAAAGGAGGGACCAAAAAAAATGAAAAATGAAAAATGAAGCAGCAACGTCCTCAAACCAAAATTACAGATGGAATGGGTCAATTAATGAAGAGAGGAGGGAAAATCAAAATGGATTTCAAAGATTTGTACGGAATGAGACTGAAGGGAGCTCGGCAAGAAAAATAAAGTATAGGAAGTTGCAGAGAGAGGAGAGAGAAATGGTGGAGAGAGAGAGAGAGTTTGGCAATCAGAGAGAGGGTTTGAAGGTTTGACGTCGGAAGGTGTCAACATATTCGTAAGCACATAACTTTCTTTTTAATTTTCTTTACTTTCTTTCTTTTTCTCTGTCTTTTTTGTTTTCTTTTTTTGCCTTTTTTTTAAATAATTTTTTTAAAAATAATAATAATAAAAAGAGGAAATCCCCCTTTTCTCCTTTTTTTTTTAATTTGTCATTTTATGTTCCACTTTGAATAGTTGTGAAAGATATTTACAATTTTTGCAATATGGAACTTTTGTCTTTGTTGCTGAAAAGGATTCTCTCCCTTCGTGAAATGTCTGTTCTGCCCTCCACACCAAAATTTGACCCATTTTCTTTGTCTTTTCTTTTTCTCCTTTTTTCGTGCATTTATTTATAGCGGGTTAAGACATATATTTATGATCAAAAGGTATTCAAATCATCACCCTAATCCTATTATTTGTTTACACAGCTTTTTAGTCAAGGTCGAAGTGTCATTTGACCAGGAAAGACTTGCACAAGATAAACAGACACTCCGACTATCAAGCCAGTTTTAATTCGACTTTAGTAAAAATACCAAGCTAGAATGTGATACCTAATGTCAGAATGTGGCCCTCTATTTATCTAGTGAGCATTTAACAAGGTGTCTGATCGAGTAATTTCAGCTATCGGGAAGTCTATTACTTGCTCATTGGGTGCCAAAGGTCAGATTTGGGCAGGACCTTCAACCATATAAGACAGACACTCATTTGACCATGAAATATCTACACAAGATAAGCGGACACTCCTACTATCAAGTCAGTTTTAATTCGATTTTAGTAAAAATACCAAGCTAGAATGTGATACCTAATATTAGAATGTGGCCCTCTATTTATCGAGTGAGCATTCGACAAGGTGTCTGACCGAGTAATTTTAGCTATCGAGAAGTCTATTACTTGCTCATCGGGTGCCGAAGGTCGGATTTGGATGGGACCTTCAACCATATAGGGTTCTACCGCTGCCGGTTTAAGGTTGAGTTCGAAGGTCGACCTTTCCTACAAGTTTTCTAGAAAGACCTTATATTTCGAGCTTCTGTTGTTTTCCACATGATAAGGTTCTTTTTATCTCCTAACACCGTTGAAACTCAGGAAAGAATGAAAAGCATTCCCTATCCACCTTGTGAAGTTAAATGTAGTAGAACCACATTCACTGAGAACTTATCATTGACCTCGATTTCTTTGTTCATCAAATTAAAATGCATTTGGGGTTGGCTTCCTTTTCGGTGATCGCCTAAAGACCTAGTGTGCTACCTTCGTTCATTATTAAAGCCTCAACCATGTCTACAATTATCTATCTTCACAAAATTCTTACCGTTAATTTTTTATTATTAATGATAACCTAAATCCATTTGGATATTCTTTTCATTATTAAAGCCTCAACCATGTCTATAATAGTTTCTAAATTTTATAAAAAAAAATTAAAGAAATCTCTATTGTACATCTATATTATATTAAAAAAAGAGGATGTAGAAAAAGATTTTTGGACACTTTTGTCCCTTACTAACTTTATTAATTTACAAATCATACCATTAATATATTATTATAAATATAGAATTAATTATTAATTATCATACTAATAAATGCATAGAATTTAAAAGGTTAGAATATAGAAAGTTTTCTACACATAAAATTAATTTTTTTTCTTTAATTATAATTTATACTAGAATAAAAGAATTTTCTAATTTCAAAAGTTTTTGTAATTTTTTTTATTCTCTGTTACTATAAAAATAGGTTTTCTGCTTTCACAACAGAGAGTTTTACTTATTTAGTTTTAGTTCCTTAAAAACATCTCTAAAAAATTACTCAATCTTGAAAACATCTCGAGATGTTGGTGACATATTCATCAAGTTACAAATGATATATGTTCAAATCTATATATTTCGAATACTAAGCTTGCAGTAACACAAGGATGTTTTCTTCCACCATTTATCCACCAACATTTGAATTTCATTTTTTTCTTTAATATTAATCTCTCGTTTCGTTTCTCTCGAGGTTTCTTTAATCTTGAAATTAAATTAACTCAAGACATATGTGATATATTTAAGTAGCATGGGATTAATCAAATTTATATCTCAAATCAAGTTTGAGATGATACAATTTTACTTTTATATAGTTTAGCAATAATGTTTCTTTTCCAACTATGAGGTGAGAAAAATTCTATTTTTACAAATGTGTTTATATCTACTTTTTATTTTTTGTTTTTTTACTTACTATTTTTTCATCATTCTCTTATAATTAATATTATTTTTATTTGTGTAAATTGCACCAACCACCCCTAAAGTACGATCATAGTTACAATTATACCCTCAAACTTTCAATTGTAAAAATTAAACCCTTGAACTTTTACAAATAAATAAATTGCACCCTTAAAGTACATGATTATTACAATTATACCATCAAACTTTCAATTGTAAAAATTGAACCCTGGATTTCTCAAACTTTCATAAATTTTAAAAAATAATTACACCCTAAACTTTCAATTGTAAAAATTAAACCCTTGAACTTTTACAGATGAATAAATTGCACCCTTAAAGTAGATGATTGTTACAATTACACTCTTAAACTTTTAATTGTAAAAATCAAACCCTTGATTCCTCGAACTTTCATAAATTTTAAAAAAATTAGACCCTAAACTTTCGATTTTAAAAAATTAAACTTCTAAACTTAAAAAAAAATTAATGGGAAAATTGCATAAATCACCCTAAAGTATGATGGTTGTAACAATTACACCCTCAAACTTTCAATTGTAAAAGTTATATCTTTGAACTTTTACAAGTGAACAAATTGCACTCTTAAAGTATGAAAGTTGTTAAAATTACACCCAAAATTTTCAATCGTAGAAATTAAACTTTTATAAAGTGAAAAAATTACGCTGCTAAACTTCCCATTTTCAAAAATTACTCTTAAACTTAAAAAAATTACGCCCCTTTTCTACTTTCTCTCTCCTTCTTGTTGTCCCTCCCTTAGGGAGCCTAGGCATGAAAATGGAACCAAATGAAGCAGGCAAGGAGGAAAGGGGAGGAAGAAAGAGGGAGCTTTGTCTGCCATTGATGAGAGAACTTGAAGAATGGAAGAATCCGAGAGAAAGTAGAAAGAGAGGAGAGGCAGAAATAATAATTTAATTTTGGACAAATTGCATAAACCACCATAAAGTAGGATGATTGTTGCAATTACACTCAAACTTTCGATCGTAAAAATTAAACTCTTGAATTTTTATAAGTGTAAAAATTAAAACCTTCAATTTTACAAGTGAAAAAATTGTTCTCGTAGATTTTCAATGGTAAAAATTAAACCCCAAAATTTGATAATTGAAAAAAGTACCCACCGAAATTTTCAATTTTTTAAAAACTAAATAAAAAAGTAATCTATTTTTACTTTCTCTCCCACTTTTCCAAAAATGGAACCAATGTCATCCAAAAAAAGATCCGACCAAAATGGATAAGTCAAAAGAATCACATTGTTATCGATGGTTTATAATAGACTACCCCTATTGTTACCGATGGTTTTGAGATGGAATCCAGGAATATTAATAGCGTCGAATCCACGGCTCCGACCTTGATCCGCCGTTTGGACTCTATTACTTGTGTTCTATGGGTGTTCGATTTCGTCCCTCTCAGACTCAAAAACAGTTAAAAGAAGTGAAGTTGGGCTCATCAGAACCTTAGATTCAGACAAGCCCTTTGAAGAAAATTTGGTATGGGAGAACCAAAGAAAGATGAACCCAATTCGTGGAAGAAGCAATCCACCACTATCATCGACCATAGTGTCAGAAAAGAAATTCTACTACCATTATATTTGTGTAATGAACTTGAGGGCTAAGACTCGCCGGAAAAGATAACAACTCGTGATAGATTGGAAACCGCCGCGGTAGAAGGAGAGAGGGAGAAGCATGAGAGAGAAAGTAGAATGATAGGAGAAAAAGTGGGAGAGAAAAGAAAGTTTTTTTTTTTTTTTAGGATTTAACTTTTAAAATCGAAAGTTTAGAGGTTAAATTTGTTCAATTACTAAAGTTTATGATAAAGAAACACGGGCATAACTCACCGATAATTGACATATATCTCCAATCAAGAGGTTGTGAGTTCGATCCCCACCTCCCAACCCATTATCATAATAAGCTATTTTCATCTAAGTTTGAAATCTTTTAAAAGATGATGAGATTTTTGGAAAAGTCTTTCTCAATTTAATTGAGTAGAATAAGTGGGGGTAAATGATTTGAACTCATGAACTCTTGGATAGATAAAGTTTAATAAACGTCTTTGTTGGAAAATATATGCCAATTACGGCTCCCTTTGGCACAGATTGATTGACCTTATTTTCTTTAATACCTAATATATTAAACATTCTTTTTTTTTTTTACATCATTCTCTTGTGTATATTGATTTATATAGAATATATTTAATTTTTGCTTATGTTTACTATTAATCTTTTACGATATATGATTTAATTAATCAATTCTTCTATCTAATTCTTGTTTGTTTTTTTTTTTACCTTATTCTCTAGTGTATATTGGTCTATGTACAATGTATCTATTTATTCATTTATACGTTGCTATTATATACACCCACTATAGATATTATTCATTTTTCTAACTTTGCAAGTTAATTTGTAGTCAAACTTTTTTCTACCTTATACTAATTTTATTATTAGGTAACTTTTTTTTTAGCGATGGAGAGCCTTTGAAGATGGTCGGATCCCTTATATATATGTCAGATTTCCCTTCGGATTCAAGGAATCTTTGAAAAATAAATAAGTAACTTCAATATTTTGACTCACTATCTAAGGAAAATATATCCAATAAACCACTTATTAGCAATCTAAAATCTAAATAGCAAAAGATCAATCTAAAAACAACAGCCTACCATTATCGCCACAAATTATGGAAAATATGTTTAAAAAAAAACTTGGAGATGTTGAAAATATAAGAAACTTGGGGATGTTGAAAATATAAGGTTAAGTATTAAAAAAAGAAACAAGTGGGTCGTAGATGACATAATTTAATAAATTTTGGAAGAGCTAGACTCAAGTAAAACTGCTAGATTGGATTATCAAATAAAATCAATAGAAAATATAAAACTATATATTTAACTAATCAAAACTACGATGGTGAATATAGTTCAGTGATAATTAACACACATATATAATATTTAAGGTTGTGAGTTGATAATCCATCCCCACATGTTTTACTAAAAAAAACTAATCAAAACTAGGACTTAAAATAGAATTATACGTCAAAAAAGATTTATTTAGAGATAATGAATATTTAGAATAAAAAAGATACAAAAATACAAAATCAAGATATTTTATTGTGAGTCCAACATGTTATATATCATGACATTTCTAACTAAATACCCACAAAAATGGGGAAGGAAGTAGACAATTTTTAAATAAATTTCTTTTATAAATACACAATCTTTTAACTTCAAAATTTTAGATGGAAATAGGACTCTAGTTATTTTTCTCGATTTGAAATTATAAAGGGTGTGTTTGGAAATGATTTTCACAGCCAAAATTAATTTTACCATTGTCAAAATCAGTTTCCTATCATATTTGGCAAATTAAAAAATTGATTTTAGAGAAAGATTAAAATCACTTTAAATTGATTTTTAAGTATCATTTGGAGAGTGATTTTAGAAAATCAATTATACTTAAATCATTTTTTTTAAATTACTAATTCTATCATCACTCCCAAACACATCCAAAGTATCAAATTAAAATCAATTATGTTGCTTATTTTTTAAATTTGAAGAAGGAAATAGGGTTCCATAAATTTTATAACTTTAAATTTGTAGTTACCATCTCCAATTAAGTTGCCTGCTTTTTTGTTGGTATCCTGGGAAAAAAACTTCCCAAAATTAAGCATCTATATAAGTGTGTTAGGAGTAAATTTGTCCCCAATAAAATTTTGGTTTTTACGGAAAAAAAATCACTTACCCATTTTTATGATATTTAATGTCATTAGCTACAAATTTTCAATTAGCAAGCTCATAAAAAAGCTAACACGATACAAAAACACAACTCAAAGGAGTACATTAATACATTTGAGAGTCAAATATCGAGAAACTTTAGGACTCGTTTGGTAATATTTTCGTTTCTTGTTTCTCATTAACAATTTTTTTAAGAATGCACGATAAGGCATGAGTTTGAGTATCATCATTGTTTCTTCGTAGGAACGTCTCCGAATCTGATCAATTACTCTTCGCGCTTTGTGAGCCGACATACATATATGTTGACCTAAAGCGTATACTTCCGTATATCGATTCTTTTTTATTTTCTTTATCATAGGGTTTACCTCTTAGTAATGAATGATAGGTGGGCCTTCTTCGCCCTCCACCTAAGCTGCGCAGGAAAGGCCCAAAGCCAATCCCAGGGAATAGTGAAGCTCCAGGTGCAAGTAGTCCGCATCTTCACAGACATGTCTATTTCACCGAGCCTCTCTCTGAGACAGTGCCCAGATCGTTACGCCTTTCGTGCGGGTCGGAACTTACCCGACAAGGAATTTCGCTACCTTAGGACCGTTATAGTTACGACCGCCGTTCACCGGGGCTTCGGTCGCCGGCTCTAAGTATTTTTCAACTAACTTTGTTTCTTGTTTTTCATTTTTTGGGAACATTCTCACAATTGTATAGAAATTTTGGAAACCAAACTAGTTTCTCATTTTTTGTTTCCATTTCCAATTTGTTCCAAAACATAAATAAAAAGATTGTTTTATTATACTTAAATTCTTAGAGGTTGGAACCATGTAATACATTTTTCCTTTATTAACAATAAAGAAACAGAAACAAGAACGTTACCAAACGAACCATTAGTTACTGCAAAAAAAACAAGCAAACTAGTGGCTACATATATAACCACATAAGCAACCACTGAACCACATGTTTCATTTTTGTTTTTGGTTGAATTCTATGGCAGTCCCCATCTTTTACACTTATTCTGTTTTACTTTTAGAACTTTTTTTTGTTCACTTTGAACTTTCATGAAGAGCTTAATGTATATATGTATATAAAAAGTCTACTTTTCTTTTTTCTTTCTTTTCCCTCCTTTTTGATTCATAACTCCAAGTCTACTTAGTATTATATGACACTTCTGACAATTAGCCAGACCCAAAACAAATGTGAAGGTAGATAATTGAACCTTCAATCTTTAAGAAAGTAATGTCTCATTCTTAAGAAAGTAATATGTGTCTCATTCACCGACCCAAGAATACAAATTAGCACAAAACCCAATGTGAGGAATTTCATTTGAATCTTTATGTGATTTCCAATCAAATTCAGAAGTATCAACACTCTATTCTATTTTGAATCCCCTAGTATGTTTCCTGTCATTGAAATATACCGACTCGACTGTTCGTCTAGCACTCTATCTGCTTCCTGTAGGGATTACGCTTTACCACACCCGAAAAAGTACTCCACAATTCCTGGCTCGAAATAGTAACAATTATCTCCACTGATAAAATAGAAAACTTTGTTCATAATTAAGAAAGCAATACAAAATAAGATTCCTAGAACATTTAAATCTCACAGGGTGGTTTCTTTAAATTGATGTTTTTTCAAATTTGTTACACAACAAAATAATTTATAAATATGAAAAAATTCTATCGCTTTATCACCTTACCATTTCTGCATCAAATGATAAATCATATTACTAATATACCTAATAAAAATATACATATGATAAAGAATATATATCATTTCTGTATATCAAATATAATATACATCACAATAACAGGTTCTTACATCTGCACTATTTTTGCAAGACCAAACTTTGGAGGACGAGCTCTACATTGAATGTAATATAGGCACATAATCCAATTAAAATCAAGATCTCTTGGTATCAAAAAAAGAAAAAAAAAGCACAGAAGTTAAGACCTCAATATACAGTGATTACTTTTTGCCATCAATGGCATATAAAAAATTGGAAATACAAAAAAATACCTCTGTAGGATGAAATCTGCTTTTTCTACTCACATTTGGAAGGGTGTAAAACAGTAATGTCCTTGGTGGCTTTTTATAACTCTCAATTTAATGAAAGCTACCAAAAAATGAAATACACTAACTTCCCCTCTGGCTCTGGGAAGTGTAAGAAAGTTTCTAAGATGCCCTCCTCAGCACTACCATACTTAAAAGGAACAAAGATCTGAAAATGGAGTCGATGACCTTAAACCTGCCAAAGAACTTCCCATAGTCCATTGTAGACGACAAAAGCAAAGATGTTTCTTCCCATTTCATTATCCCTGCACTGATCTCACAAAAACGAGGTAAAAAGAGATGAATGAGTCTATAGAAATTCAAATCTAAAGAAGAGTAATGAAGTCAAAACTTATGGATGACTGAAAGAAGGTGATTTGAGGCATAGATGTACACGGTTAACGCATAGGATGATAGGAACATGAACATGAATACAATTCCACCATTATATTTTGAGTACACAAGAATAGTACACTAAAGCAAACAGGAAAAGCTTTTAAGATCTCTTTGTTATGCATGAATCTTGGGTGCCCTTAGGATAGACACCCAGATTCCTATATTTATTTTAAGTGTAGGAAATAAGTCCCAAGTTTATTTTACATGTGTAGTTCCCTACAGGCCAAATGATGTCCAAATGCATCACGATAGCACAAGTTCATGGTGAATAGTTTGAGGGGGTGGAATCATGGTTGTGAGTATGATGACCTAATGCCTAAGAATTTAGAGCTGAAAGAAGGCAGCGGTTGCGGGAAGATGGTCTCCCATTGTATTTTGGAGTCAAAGTACAAAGGAGGCATGACAAGGGCTTAGTTTCTGTTGTGAAAAAAAAAGGGTTGTGGCATACAATGTATGAACAAGGCATTGCAGGTCTTGCCGGTTGATGATAGAGATGAGCTAATTATGGAGGGGAATGAAATTTGGGAAGAACCACAAGAATCAGATGAAGGGGAGGTGGCCCAGATCCCATAATTGGGCGTAGGATTGATTTCACCCCACATCAAGAAGATGGGGTGATTGATTGCTATGATGTGATACTCCTCATCAGTTGCGGGGCTAAGCAATTTCATGTCTGCTGCGTTGGTGGCTAAGCTATGCATCTATACACCATAGAGACTACAAACTGGTAATAAGGGGGTATTATAAGGGAGCGAACTTGGAAGTGCCAGTATTGACAATCGTGGAAGAGATTTTTCCTTTGGCAGTGGGAAGTTCAGATGTCATTTTGGGCATGAAATGGTCATCCACGTTATGAAATGTAAGTGTTAATTAACTGGAAGAAGTTGATTATAAAATTTATCGAGAGCAACTGTCAGTGATTTTAAAAGGGGATTCGAGTTTCTTTGAACACACACAATGATCAAGGCTATTAGATAAGTGGTCCAAGAAACTTTGATGAATCTACTAGCTTCTGTGGGGGAACAACTTCGAGAGGAGCTCAACCTTGCTATCTATATCAGGACTAACTATCAAACCACCATTCCACCAGTTGCACGATCAAATCATAGTGTTGAAGGTAGAAATCTCCTCCACCCTTGTAAGGCCAACGGTATCCTCAATTTTAGAAAGATTTATTATTATTCTTTTTATAAGAGAGAAAATTCATTCAAAATGGACAAATCCAATGTAAAACCTAGAGGAAAAGCCGATAAGATGTCCCCTTTCCAAATGTACCGAAGAAACACCCTCCAAATATAGGTACTAGGTTAGTGCCTATTGGTCTTGCCTTCTGGCTTAATCAATGTTTCTGCCATCCGTGTGTAAAGTCCTACTTCGAAAACCCATTCTGTGCGTCCACCTTCATCTTTATCAGCATTGAGGTAGCATCAATTAAAGCAATTAAAAGAAGTGCAGTTTTGTTGAGATAAAGTGGGAGGTCATATTGCATCAGGCCAATGGGAGGCAATTGTTCCTAACAGGATTGATAATCATACAATGGTGAATTTGGCTTGATACCCCAAAACATAAAGGAATTGAAGGGTTTCCTATAATTGACGAGATGTATATAGTTTTAGGTTTGTAGCTTGATATGGAGAGATTGAATGCCAAGTGACCTAGCAATTGCACTGGGACTCTTTTAATTGGGACCAAAAACTTAGAACGAAAGAAATCTTAGAACCTTTGAAGGAAAGAAGCAGTCTCCCGCGGCTCGTCTTGACATCGCTAGATTTAAAGCTTCTCAATGGAGCTCTCTATCTCCTTTATTTAAATCTTATTCCCCTAGTCTGATTTGCTCGAATTGGAATGTTTTTATGGCAGTTTTTTAAGATTTTTGTTTCATTTCATTTTTCACTCTTTCGAGAGTTTGTATTCTTGAACATTTTGTTCCTTTTCATTATCTTAATGAGAAGTTCGTATCTTGTTCAAAAATTGGGACAAAAAACTACCACTGGTTTGATAAGTTGAAGCAGGCCATGACATCTTGTATGTCTTCCGTCCTTCGCAATTTCATGTTACCTTTTATATTGACACCAATACATTCAGAACATGATTGTGTGAAATCTTGTGTAGCATGGATACAGTCAACGCTCTTCCGTTACTTCTTGACACAAACCCATTACAAGTGGGCATTGAAGGTCCGTTAATGTTTCTAGCTAAGAAATGTCATCCCATCATTATCTGCTTTCGAGGTTTCAAGTTCTAGTTTGACTAGAGGGTTATTTTTTTAAAACAAGAAACAAAATTTTCATTGATATATGTAAAGAAACAAAAATTGTTTTAAAATACAAACTCCCAAAGAAAACAGGAAGAAAAAAATGCTCTCTCTAAACCCCTACCCTAACCCTAGCCCCAACCGCCAACCATGACCCGCCGCCTGTTGCCGCCAGTCCTACGCTGTTTGCCGCCACAAGCCTTCACGCCATCTTGTCGTCCGCCGACGTCTGTCGCTCTGGGTGTGGGTTGCCAGTCGTTTTCGTGGGCCGCGCTAGGGTTTGCATCATGCCCACTCACTACCCAACCTCCACCGTCCACCGTAGCACTCCTCCGTCGCTTCCTAGGATTCAGCCGCCGCCGTTTAGGGTTTGTCATCGCTTCTCTCCACCGTCCGCCGTCCGCCGTCATTATTGCTTGCCGTCACCGACAACGGTTCAGTGCCTAGGGTTTTGCCCCTGCCACAGTGCAGTTTTTGTTTTTTTTTTGGGTTTTTTTACATGGAAATCAACCGTTGTTGTTTTGAGAATAAACTCTTCTGAATTTAGGTTGAAGATGAGTGCTTTAATATCGAAGATATGAGTTGCAGGGAGGTGTTGCCCTTGATATTTGGCCATTAATCTTAGTTTGAAAATCGGTTGGTTGAATTACTACAACTACCAGAGCATGAATACTTCTTCGCACATAAAATAATTGACATTGAGGAAATTCAGGGTTAACCGAAGAAGCAACATTGAATGCATGGTTTGACCTTCAACGGGGGAAGAAGAAAGCTTGTTATTTCTTCGGGACCAAGGAAAACTGGTTGGTCAGCCTTTTGGGATATGCTGAAGGTTTGTTTGATTCGTTCACTCTGAAATCCTAAAAGGTAACAATTCCTTTCGAGGTAGGGCTGATACTTTATTGATGGAGAATAAGGGGGTCTCTTCTGCAGGTCCTCTGAAACAATTTTAGGTTAGGAAGGATTCTAAAGGCTTGGAGATTGATTGGGACAATATGATGGTCATCGCCAAATTTTGTGCCTTAGACAGCTGGAAAGATATAGCTGTGGCACTAAAAGAAAAGTTCTCTCAAGACTGTCAGATTAATCCGTTTTTGGCAGATAAAGGGCTTTTAAGGTTTGAGGACGATAAATTGTTAAACTCAAAGTGGGTTAATGGCTCGTAGCGATAGGTAGGAAAGTTCCATTTGAAGCTAGAGAGATGGAGCTTTGAAGACCATAGCAAGAAGGAAGTGGTGGAAAGCTACGGAGGTTAGGTAAAGATATGTGATTTACCTTTAAATTTTGGAATAAGCAATACTTTGAAGAAATAGAAGTTCAACTTGGCGGTTTAAAAAGGATCTCCTACAAAACTTTAAATCTTTTGGATTGCTCATAAGCCAGATTCAGGTGGAAGAGAACTCATGTAGATTCTTACCAGCATCATTTAAAATCAACACATAGTTTGGCAGCATTATAGTTCGTGTGAAGGAGATTGAGAGTGTTGAGAAAAAATCGAGTTTGATCTCAAGTAAGATGTTGGTTGCAAGATCTTCAAATGTGATAGATATTCAATGACTTCATTTGTTGCTGTCACATGAAGAGCCTTCTCAAGGGTTTTCACCTGACAAGAAAATTTAAATCTGAAGTTAGGTCTGAAAATGCAAACGATAGCCCAAATGTTCTTCCTATTTTGGATAACATTTCGCCGAAACTTTTGTCTGCTCAAGGAAACGAAGTGAGAATTGATCTTCAACCTTTAGAAGGTGCTAAGGTAGCCAAGAGAATTGACGACTAGGTTGATAGTAGCCTTAGTCTTAACTCGGATTTACTGCCGCCTAGGACTATTATTCCTCCCCTGCCATTTTTTTATTCGAGGAAAAAAAAATGACTCGTCGAGGCAAACAAAGGAAAGAGGAGGATTTCAGAAGGGCATTTCACCTCTTAGCCATGGTATCATCACTTACTTATCAAGGATAACGTTCTGTCCAATGATGAAGAAGATTTCAATATTAGTGTTAGCAGTGAAGATCCAGCCGAATATGTGGAAGAGGAAGCGGTTGTTAATGAAGATAATGAAGATTTATAAGAGGTTTCCCTACGAGTGGAATTTAATTTACTTTTTGCAAAGGATAATCACTTTTCTGCAAAAATGGATTTCATTCATTCTCCTTCTCAAGAGCACACTTTGGTAGTCAGAAAAGCTTCTTGCACAAATAATCAAAGTTTTTTAAATTTTTTTGAAGATGTTGGTCTTACCCTAGATCCAATCACTGATTAGGTAGGCTTTAATTATGGGCATCAGGTTTTTGGTTGGTTTAGCTTCACAACAGTTTTGAGGGTTGAGTTTCTTTCGCTTTTGTGTCTTCTCTTGGTGGAGGGAGGTTTCAATTTCTTTTTTTCTGACAATCAGCTTGTGTTAAGTGGTGATTTTGGTTTCCTCCTCAACAGTCTGTCATTTGATTTGGCGAGCTTTCTTGTTATCAATGTTTAACATCTGTTCTTGGGCTTCAGTTCTCATCTTTATTATGGGTTTTTGTTTTCTATGTTCTGTTTGTTTTTTCTTTTTCTTTTTTCGCTTCCTATCAAAGCTTGTATCCTTGAACTTTTTTCTTCCTTTTCATAATATCAAAGAAAAGTTTGTTTCTTGTTAAAAAAAAAAAAGAAGCTAAGATAAAACTAAAAAAGACAATAAAAAGCCAAAAAGGTAGCTAAACGGAAGTAAAAAAGCCTCCCAATTGAAGCATTTCATGGTAGGAGAAAAATTTACAAAAAATTGGAGAGATTGGTTTAGCTATGGTGAAACTTTGACTAGAGAGTCATTGAAGGTAAGTATTTTTTTTAATAACAAACTGAGCTTTCATTGATTAAAAATGAAAGGATATACAAGGGTCATACAAAAAATAAGCCCACAAAAAAGAGATCCACCCACCAGAAGAGACCCTAATCCAAGAAAATGACACCATAAAAAGTCTTAAAAACTGACATCCACAAAGAGGCATTAAATCTAACTATTGAAGGTAAGGAAAAAAACAAGAATCCTAGTTTAAAATTCTGCGCAGACCTGAAAAAAAGTATCCTATTTTATTGATATGAAGAAATATACAAAAACGGGTAAACCTAAACCCAAGGAAGAATAGTTACAAAAAGGTCCTCCAACTCACCAATAGATCATTTGAGGAATAGCTTGAAAAAGAGGAAAATAACATTTACACCAGCTTAAAGCCAAGACCAAAACACTATTTAAGAACCAAACACAAGAAGCCAGCTTGTTCTCAAGGTGTAAGTAAGGAAATTGAGTAACAAAATAAGTGATGTCTTCCCAAAAATCAAATTGTTTCAAAAAGCTCCAGTCAGGCACTGAGCCTGTGTTTCTCGCTTAGTATAACATTTTTATTTGCTTAAAAAACCAACTGTTGAAAGGAAAAATTAAACAAAAAATTTATGGGCTCATTTCATAACCATTTTTGTTTTCTATTTCTAAAAATTAGAAAACCAAACATGTTTGATAACTGTTTTTTGTTTTTAAAAAAATTAGAGAAAAATGGTTACCAAACATGTTTGATATCTGTTTCTAGCTATTTCTCTTGAGCCAAATGTCTCACAAAACGACAAAAAATATGTTGATTCTTTTAGGATATTTCATTTCTGTATAGCTGAAAATAACTCTTTCGACAATAGAGAGGAAGAAGCAAGCTACTGTAAGAGATATTTAACAGAGATAATTCTGAAGGTTTAAGACTCCATCTTCTCAAACCCTCATTTGCCTTGGAAAAGTGTGTATTTATACCACTTATCAATCAAGGTGCAACACTTTTCATTTTCTTATTAATTTTGTGTTTGGAAGTGTGCGTTTTAAGTTAATAATTCTTTTCAAAATTGATTTTTTTAATGTTTAATTTCTTCCGTTGTTAATTTTTAGTAAATTTGAGTTTGGTTATTTATTTATTTTTTTACATACGTGTGTCCGTGTGTCAGGAGTTAAGTTAATTAATTATTATTATTATATCAACAAACAATATATTTTTAAATTAACATTAGCAACTATAATACTTAAAACTCAAGGACAAAGTTATACAACCTATAGAATAGGTCTTGTTCAAGTAAGATCGTAGCTACTACAATACTGACGTAAAGATTATTTTTAACTTATTTGGAAAAATCAAGGATTAAAATGAACCTCTTTGAGAAAACTTTTCTCATTTAGAAATGAACCTCTTCGAGACATAGTGACTAAATAAACCTTTCTCTAAATTGACTTGATTTAAGCCAACTACCTTTAATGAGTCAATACCGTTTAAAAACCTTGGTGATTGCTTCTTGTTCGAATAATAAAATGGCAGGGAAGGAATAAAATTCCTTGGCAGCGATAAATCAGGGCAAAATCTAAGGCTGCTAACAACCAAATCGTTGGTTGCCTTATCACCTTCCAAAAGATAGGATTCTTTTTTTTTTAACAAGAAACCAACTATTCATTGATAATATCAAAAGGAAGAAAAAGGTTCAAGGATACAAGCTCCCAGAGAAGCGAAAAAAGAAAAAGAAAAAACAAACATAACATAAAGATAAAAAACCCATAAAAAAGATAAGATCTGAAGTCTCAGAACAAATGTTGAACACTGATATCGATAAAGCTCGCAAATTCAAAGGGACAGATTGCTGAAGAAGAAATCAAAACCAATCACTTCACACAAGCTGATCACCATAATAAAAGAAACTGAAACCTCCCTCCACCGAGAGAAGACACAAAAGCGAAAAAATCTCAACCCTCAAAACTGTTGCGAAGCGGAAACAGCCAAAAACCTGATGCCCAAAATTAAAGCCTACTATTCAGTGATTGGAACTAGGGTAAGGCCAACATCTTCAAAAAATTTAAAAAAACCTTGATTATCTGCGCAAGAAGCATTTTCGACTTCCAAAGTCTGCTCCCGAGGAGGAGAAGGAATGAAATCCATTTTTGCAAAAGAGTGTAATTTATCCTGTGCAAAAAGTAAATTAAGTTCCTCTGTTAGGGAAACCACTAATAAATCTTCAATAACAGCCTCTTGTTCTTGCACATATTCTGCTGGATCTTTACTACTAACACTTATATTGCAATCTTCTTCATCATTAGACAAAACGTTATCCTTGATAAGTAAATTGGACTGCTCACTTGTTGAATTGATGATACCATGGCTGAGAGGTGAAACGCCTTTCTGGAACCCTCATCTTTCCTTTTTTGCCTTGGTGAGTCATTCTTTTTTCTCGAATAAAATAATGGCAGGGGAGGAATAATAGTCCTAGGCAGAAGTAAATCAGGGTTAAGACTACGACTACTATCAACCAAGTCGTCACTTGTCTTGGTTACCTTAACACCTTCTAAAGGTTGAGAATCAATTCTCAATTCGTTCTCTTGATCAGACAAAAGTTTCGGCGAAATGTTATCCAAAATAGAAAGAACATTTGAGCTGCCCTCTACATTTTCAAACCTACCTTCATATTCAAATTTTCTTTTATCAGATGAAAACCCTTGAGAAGACTCTAAGCTCTTCATCTGATAATAACAAATGACGTCTTTGAACATCTATCACATTTAAAGATCTTGCAACCAACATTTTACTGGAGATCAAACACTTTTTTTCCTCAAAACTCTCAACCTCCTTCACACGAACTACAATTCTACCAAATTGTGTGTTAATTTTGTATTAATGCCAGTAAGAATATGCACGAGTTCTCTTCCACCTGAATTAGGGCTTCTGAGCAATCCAAGAGATTTAAGGCTTTGTAGGAGATCCTCTTGGAAATTTAAAGGTAAATCATAAATTTTTACCCAACCTCCAAAGTATTCCATCACTTCCTTCTCGCTGTGATCTTCAAAAAACTCCATCTCTCTAGCTTCAAATGGAACTCTCCTACCTTTCGCTAGGATCCATTAACCCACTTTGAGTTCATTAATCTACCGTCCTCAAACCTTAAAAGGATGGGATTCTTTACGTAGTTCATTTCCTTGATCAAACGAGTCTCAACAATATGTTTTCCAAAATAGGAGGAGGACCTTTTGGGCTTGCCCTCTAGACTCTCATTCAAAATCGCAAAAAATCTTTCATCTTTTATTTTATGATTTTATCAGATAAAAACCCTTGAAGAGACTCATCATCTGACAATAACAAATGAAGCCTTTGAACATCTAACACATTTGAAGATCTTGCAACCAACATCTTACTGGAAATCAAACTTTATTTTTCTCATGACTTTCAACCTCGTTTAAATGAACTACAAAGCTACCGAACTTTGTGTTAATTTCTATTGATGCAGGTAAGAATCCACATGAGTCCTCTTCCACCTGAATCAGAGCTTCCGAGCAATCCAAGTGATTCAGGGTTTTGTAGGATATATTCTTTAAACCACCGAGCTGAACTCCTATTGCTTCAAAGCATTGCTTGTGCCAAAAATTTAAAGGTAAGTCACAAATCCTTATCCAATCTCCAAAATCTTCCACCACTTCCTTTCTACTGTGATCTTCAAAACACCATCTCTCTAGCTATATATAGAACTCTCCTACCTTTCAAGTTTCACCACGAACCATTAACCCACTCTGAGTTTAACAATCTTCCATCCTCAAACCTTAATACCCATTTATCTGCTATAAAAGGGTTAATCTAGTAGTCTTGAGAGAAATTTTCTTTTAGAGCCTCACCAATATCCTTCCAACTGTCTGAGGCACTAAATTTTGAGATGACCATGGTGTTGTCACAATCTAACTCCAAGACTTCTGAATCCATTCTAATCTAAAATTGCTTTAAAGGACTCTTAAAGGAAACCTCCTTATTTTCCATCAATAAAGTGTCCTTCCTACCTTTTTTTTAGATAAGAGACTTGTTTATATTAACCAACAAAACAAGAGGAGACAACCTAAGGACTGAGGTAGAGGAACCCAACCCGAGGACTAAATCAATGTTTTCTAATTGCTCATAACCATGGAAAGGTTATAATTGCAAAAGAATTTTCTATAGTTTATGCACCACCAAGAAAGTGTCCCTCCTTCCTTGTAATGCAACTTTACCTTTTAGGGGTTCAATATAAGATGGCCCAAAATCATCTTTCTGATGTCCTTTCATAGCAGAACAAGTCAAACAACCCTTCAGCATATCCCAGAAGGCTAACCACCCAGATTTCCTTAGATTTGCAGAAATAACAAGCTTTCTTCTTACCCCATTTGAAGGTCATACCATACATTCAATACTATTCCTAGGTTGCCTCTGAATTACCTCAATCTACAAGTACCAAACTCAATCCTTTCATGTGAAAAGAAATACTCGTGCTCTGGTAATTGCAGTAATTCGACCAAACGGTTTTCAAACCAAAATAAATGGGCAAATTTCAAAGACAACAGCTCCCTGTGACACATATCTTCAATATTAAAGAACTCATCTTCAAACCATATACTAAAAAGTCTATTCTCAACAAAGCAACTATTGATTTCATGATTTCCATGTAGAAAATAATGTGAAAGACACTAAACCTCACTGCTTTGGAACTTGGCGGCAGATCCCTAGGTGGCGGCAGTGGGACCCTAAAAAAGCCTTGTTCACCTCTCATCTGCTTACAAAATTTGACAGTGACACCTCCAAAGTTGAGAAAAAACTTGCTATACCCATATCAAAAGATTCCATTGAAGCTTGATAAAGAAATAACAATCCTTTTTTCTTCTAAAAGATAATTGCCATGAATAAAACGAACAAAGAAAGATTTATTTGCAATGCAACAACTACTAACCAAGCTATCCATAGACTAACCAGAGCCAATGGCTACTCAAAAATGAATTAAAGAAGAAACTTGCTGAAAAGAGAGAGGGAAAACCCAGAGAGCATTTTTCCTCCTTATAGCATCTCCATAAAACTCAAAGACAAAAGAATCAAGTAAATTCATAGATCAATAAAGTTTTCACTAAAAGAATATATTAATTACTTTACATTAAATTAATATAATTAAATTCAAAGTTTGTAGTAAAATATTAAATCAATATAAATTCATTAGGAAAAAAAATAAAGCTTAGAATAAAATATATTATAATAAAAGTATCATTGAGTCGAATGCTATATTGCATTCACATCTACAAATCCTATCAGACAAACGATCAAAGTGCTTTTATGTATCTCCATAAGATTTTCTAGCAAAAAAAAAACACAATTATTCAAGGCTGTCGAATATCTAACTCCTAGAACATATGAGGATATCAGACATCTAAATTTCTTGAAACACCCCTTGGACAGTAGAAAGAAAACCCATCTAAGAGAAAATGTTAACACCTGGAATGCACAAAAAAAGAACAAGTACAGAACGGTGCAAAAATCTCATAATTCCTCTATCGAGAAGGAAATTATCCACTCGGATTGAAACCTGATATCTCTAATTCACCCTCTCACGCATGATGAGAGAGAAAAGAATGAATTAGAACTCTTATTCAAGGAAAATTACAATATTTTCAATAATAATACGGTGGATAGTTATAAGAATAAAAATGTATCTATATTCTATTGTACCAAGGACAGCTAAAAATGCAGACAATGAGAGCCAATTGTAAAGTTACCGATAAATGATCTGAAGCAGAGAACAGTTGCATAAACATCAGCATGAATCCTTGAACTGCCAATGCATTTTTCATCAACTGTTCCATTTAAAATACCTGCTATTGTTGTACTTTTGTTGCATTGTATAAATGGTGCAGTTTCTAGTCCTCATTGTGAGATTGGAGGCTCTTTTTCTTGATTACCTGATATGAAAAAGGCCAAGTTTCAAAATACTTCGATAATAATTTTTTGGATAAGAAGCTAATTAAAAAAACATAAACATTAACAATAATGCGAAATGAACAATATAAAATATCCTCCCAGTCGTTCAATCCATTGTGATCACAAAAAATTCTCCAAAAGAAGAAGAATATCACTACATTCCGAAATAATAATAAAAAAGAAAAGAATTGTTGTGCAAAGTTTTGCCCAAAAAAAAAAAAAAAAATTCATTCGGCAAGGTTATCACTAAGTAACTTAATGATGGGGGCAATGGGGTAGGTCACGTATCATGGATCATCTAAATTTAATAAAAGCAACCAAAGATAATTGATTGTCAGTTTATGACTGCAGAAATGTCACATCAGTGTACTTTGCCCTTCAGGAGAAAAAAGGGTTAATAGCCATTAGTGCGTTAAAAAATCAATACGGCCAAATCCAGATAAAAAATTAAAATATGCATCTCACCTTGTAAAGGTATTTCTTCCGCATTTTTATTGCTGTACGTATACATCTTTTGACGCTAATCTTCAGCATCTTATCATTAAAAATCTGTCAAATGACAATTGTTAAAACCAGCTGTAGACGTGAAATAGTACACACCCTCATCACTCTTCCACTGCCCAACCCACCCGCAAAAGAAGGGTGAGAAGAGGGAGATAGAAGAATACTTGACAAAAGAAATTTAGCAACTCAAATTAACTAAGCGTTGTTTCAGAGTAATTTTAAACCTCCTTAAGGTACTTTTAGTAAGTTATAGACACTTGTAAGCCTTTTATGGTATTTGATGATACACCTTAACCATAGACAAACACAAACATCCACAGGAAGTAAGAATCTCAATTCTTAAGAAACTTTTAGTATGTTACAGACACTTGTAAACTTTTTATGGTATTTGACCAAACACATAACCATACGCAAACACAAACACCCACAGGGAATAAGAATTTCAATTCTTAATGTACTTTTAGTATGTTACGGACACTTGTAAAACATGATTACAAGAAAACAGATAAAACATCCTCCCAGACCAGAAGTGCATAACTTTGATTTTCAAGTCTCAGCAAACAGTCAAAAGTAAGGTTTGTGCTGTTATTATCAATACTGGTACAGTGGAAACAATGTTATCATTGATACGCCAAAGTTCAACTGGTGCAGTGGGAACAATTCTCTCTACATTGTTTAACTCCATGGCCAAAGTTGAATGCTGTGATCACAAAATTGGTAAGAACTAGATAAAATTGTATTCAAAGATGAAAGGTAAGAAAAGTACAATAACTCCCAAGTAATTCAAGGTATTTAGATCCTCCCTTTAGCACACTCAATGCTGGACACCCAATGTATTGCCTCCCTTTCTCATTTTTTTCAACAAGAAACAAGCTCTTCAATGAATTGATGAAAAGATACAAAAAAGTGCTCAAGAAAACAAACTCCTATAAGTAAAAAAATAACAAAAACCTAACTGCCGAAAATAAAAGCACTGCAATAAACAAAAATATCATTAACAGAATAAATAACAAATAACTTAGAGAATGAACACCATTGAGAGGCCTTAAGCAATCAAACCACTCATTTGAAGCTATAAACTTCAGAAAAAATAGCTTAATAGTTTGTTGTTTTGGTGAGTTTGGTTGTTCATTGGATACTATTTTCTCCTTTTGGGGTTGTTCCCAAAATATTTTGTATACTTTCATCTAACAAAATGTTGTTTATGGTTAAAAAAAAAAAAGCCTACCTGTCTCATTATATATATATATATAATGAAAAGGAAGGAAAATGTTCAAGGATGCAAATTTCAAATGGGGTGGAAAAGGCAAAAACAATCCAACAAAGAACAAAGCTCCAAAAATCACCAACTCCTACTAATTCATTATTTATAACCAACTCTTTCTAACAAACTCTTTGAATAATGACTAATATATCCCGAGTATCCTAATAATACCTCTAACCATTTCTCTAATCATATTTCTTGAAAGAGGTCGTATAAGCTGGTCCAAAGTAATAGCAGATCCAGTATAAGCTAAAAAAATTGTAAATATGGAACAATTTTCAAAAAAACCCATCAACATATCTCAACCCCACACATCTATTAGTGTCCATTACTGATAGTGTTTATGAGTGTCTATCAATATCTTGATACACGTTTATCAATGATAGGTCTATCAATGAGAAACTATCAGTAATATACGTCAATCACTCATAGACACTGATAGATGTACGCCCTACAAAATTGTCATATGTGCAAAATATTACTCCACTAGTGCTATATTTCCAAATATGACAGTTTTGTAGAGGGGCTTCTATCAGTGATAGACCTCGTGCTATATTTGCAAATATGACATATTTGCCACCAACTGCCTACTTTATGGACCAAGACCCATGTCAAACAATGTTGCAAAGATATTAATTCCACATTTAGTCACCCTTGCCGAATTCAGAACATGCATACCAATCTGTCCTTGTCAGCATTTCTTAAAACAGTATTCAAAGAAGATACACTAGCTTATACTCAAAAAGGGGAATCCAGCAAAAGGTACTGCCCTATGAAATAAAGTCAAGTTTGCCTCACAAACGAAAAAAGAATGAGATTGTCTCATGTGTATTTGAAGACTAGAAAGAACGTGATCGTCCATCCAAATTCTTCAAACAAGTAACATATTAAGCACACCCAACATCTAATTTGAGGGGAAACAAGCAGGCAATAGAAAAACCAGCCAAGAGACAAATCAGAAAATCTCCTATATTTACTAAACAGTGTCTAATAGAACTATATGTTTAGATGAATAGCACATATTTTTTCACATGAACTGATATTTCATTGATTATATGAAATATACAAAAAGGAGAAAAACTCCCGGTCAACCAGACTTACAAAAAAGCCTTTCAGTTTTTCAAAATGTTATTTAAGCTATATTGTGCGAAAGGAAAGAAAAAATATTTACACCAAACAAGAGCCATAACAAAAACATTGCCATAGAAAAAAACTGGTAATATTTACCAGAATCAATTAACAGAGTCCATTCAAATGCACCTACCTTAATCAGATCGTCAATAGAACGTGTTTCTCTAATTATCTTCGGGCGATTCATTATAAGGATTGCCGCAACACAAAAAACAGGAAGCTCATCATCTCCTTGCTTAGTTGATGATATTACAGAGCACTTCTTCATATGATCATTTCTTGAACAAAGATTCCTTGTCAAGCCACAAAATGCATGGGCAGATGTTGACTTCATTCCAGCATTGTCACATGAAGAACGTTCTAAATTCCCATTATTGGATTGTAAGGTGTCATTCATGTTGTTCTGACTATTGGCTATTCTTCCCTCACTTATTTCAACTCCCGAGCCTCTTGGTAGTTGTAATGTCAATGCTTCCAGACAACTACCCTCTAAATTGTAAACTCTTGATTCGTCAAAATCAGCAGCCCACATCATCTGAATGGACAATTAGCTGTTGTTAGGATCAAAACAGGGTATTCTATTTCCATTTCGGATCACCCATGTTATAAAATCAATTGTAAATAAATTAAAAAGAGCACTACAGATATAATGTATCATTGCAGTGAATCTAACAAAAAGAGAGAGAGGGTTTCAGTGCAATGAGGTCTTGTTGGCCTAAGTGGTTGTGGCGTTGTAAGTAAATATGGTCCTCACCCTTTTGAGTGGCCTTCGTTCATGGGTATAAAGTCATATCCCAAAACCACTATAGAGTTATTTCTTTAGGTTATCCTTCTCCAAATTCGTGAAAATCTCTACTGGGATGGCTTGAAAGCTTACTTTAATTTATCATTGCAGTGTAATCTAACAAAAAGAGAGAGGGTTTCAGATCAATGAGGTCTTGTTGGCCTAAGTAGTTGTGGCGTTGTAAGTAAATATGGTCCTCCACCCTTTTGAGTGGCCTTTCAGTTCATGGGTCTAAAGTCACATCCAAAAACCATTATAGAGTTATTTCTTTAGGTTATCCTTCTCCAAATTCGTGAAAGTCTCTACTGGGATGGCTTGAAAGCTTGCTTTTGGGAGAACTTTAAAGTGGGAGACACTCCCTTCTGTTCTTTATTCCCTCATTTGTACCATCTCTCTTCTTTGAGTCATATCTCTATGGCTTGCATTCATTCCTTCATAGGGCAGTTCCTCTTCTTTTAGATTTGGTTTTCGTCGCTCTTTGTTGGATAGGAAGATGGCAGATGTTTCTACTTTACTTTCTATGCTTGATTTTGTCAATGTGCCTTCAAAAAGTAGGATGTTTGTTTTTGTTCCCCTTCTCCTTCAGAGGGTTTTTCTTGTACATTTTTCTTCCTTCTGCTTGGTCTTAAACTTTTCTCTATTTTATTTCCGTTGTTCTCCTTGTTATAGAAAGTTGAAGTCTGAAGAAGGTCAAATTATTTGCTTGGGAGGTGTCACATGGGAAGGTGAACACCATGGAGTGCATCCTTCGGAATTCCTCTGGTAGGAACCAAATAGCTAAAATAGATTGAAAGATAAACCGATAGAAGGATTGCAATAATCTCCAACTCATTCAAGGTACTTGAACCCTCCCCTCTTGATCACTCAATCCTAGACCACACCACACAATTTCCTCCTCTATCTTTTTCCCCACTCTTATTTATAACAACTCTCCCTAACAACTTCCCTATATAATTACTAACATACTCTTACTATTATATTAAAAACCCTAATTACCCCAAAGGTCATTCCTATCATCCTACTTGTTGGGATCTACCAATTAGCTAGTTTGGTTTGTGTATGCTTTTTGTTTTGATGATGGAGGAGGTGCTTAACCCCCTTCCACAACAAGGGTCGTGTCCTCTCGCTCTGTACTCTTTGTCATTTTGTGGGAGATTCGACTCGAGACAAATATGAGAATTTTCAATGGGTTACGTAGGTCTAGGGATGAGGTATGATCTTGTGTCAAATTTTTGACAGGTTATATACAAACCTGGATGGTCAAAGATTCCTCCCACGAACATTGGACTGGAGCCCAATCACCCTCCAGCAAGCATAGAGATCGAGAAACCCTTCACTGAAGAGGAAATTTGGAATGCTATCAAAGATCTTGGAACAAATAAGTCTCCTGGGTCGAAGGATTCACTATCGAATTCTACAAGAGGTTTTGGAACATCCTCAAGGATGATATATTGAGAGAGTTCCAAGATTTTTTTAATGGAATTATCAATGCAAACCTCATGTTTGCCTCATTCCTAAAAAGCTTGAAGTAGGGGATTTCCAGCCTATAAGTTTAATCTCTTGCTTATACAAGCTCATTGCAAGAGTTCTATCCGAGAGATTAAAGCATTTGCTGCCACATACTATCACCAATGCACAATCTGCCTTCGTGGCTGGGAGACAATTTCTTGATGTCTCGCTAATCGCCAATGCGCTTATTGAGAATTGGGAAAGACAACAAAAGCAAGGAGTGGTCATTAAGTTGGACATTGAAAAGGCTTTAGACAGTGTTGACTGGGAGTTTCTAGATGCTTTCCTTGAGGCTAAAGGGTTCGGGCATACTTGGAGACGTTGGCTCCGAAGTTGTGTTTCATTTGCAAACTTCTCCATCATTATCAATGGCTGCCTAAAAGGAAAATTATTGCTTCAAGAGGCCTTCGACAAGGTAACCCCTTATCGCCCTTCCTCTTTATTTTGGTCGGTGATATCTTTAGCCGTCTCATGTCTCAATCAGCTGGGCACAATCTCATTAAGGACTTTGACCTTGGACACAATTCCTTGAACATACACCACCGAAAATTCGCCATTGACACTATTCTTTTCTCCACGTATGATGATTCCTTCCTCACCAATCTGTTCAAAATCATCCAGACATTCGAAGAGGCATCTTGGCTCAAGATCAACCATCAAAAATCAGAAATTCTGGGAGTCAACCTAAATGACAGTGAGCTCTCTACCTTGGAAGCAAAATTTTCTTGCAAAATGGGATCTTGGCTACCCCCTACCTTGGTCTCCCTCTGCATGGCAAGCCTAAAACACTCTCCTTTTGGGACCTATGGTTGAGAAAGTTAAGAAAAGACTACACTCTTGGAAAAATTCTTTCATCTCCAAAGGTGGTAGACACACACTCATTCAAGCTACATTATCCTACCTCCCTACCTATTACCTGTCACTTTTCTCCATGCCCTCTAAAATAGCAAACACCTTAGATAGCCTCTTTCGAAGCTTTCTCTGGAAAGGCAACAAGGATACTCCTGTGCTATATTGGGCTACCTATTACCTAATCACTTTTTGTTCCTTTTCATACTTTCAATGAAAAGTTTGTATCTTGTTCCAAAAAAAAAAACAGTCGGTTCTTGAAGGGGGCTTGAGCCTTACCAATATGAAACAGAAGAACAAGGCACTCCTTGCTAAGTGGATTTGGCGTTATGTAAAGGAGAGATCATCACTTTGGCATAGGGTGATCGAAGTCAAGTATGGGCTTTCATCATGGTCCCTTAAACCAAACACGAACACCATACCAATAGGAAAAGGGCCTTGGAAGGGGATCCTCAAGACACATAAGCTGGTATGTGATAGAGTGGCTTATAAAGTAGGAGATGGCAGCAACACACCTTTCTAGATTGTCCCTTGGTTGACCAATGATTCCTTGGAATAGCACACACCTCTCCTCTTTGCTTTATCCATGAAAAAAGGCTTCCGTAGACCTTTGGTCAGCAGAAAACAGCTGCTAGAATTTGGGGATGAGGAGGAACCTTAAGGATGCTGAAATAGTGGAATGGGCAGATCTCTCTCTACTATACACTTGTCCATGGAGGCTGATATTGTTTCATGGAATCTAGAAATAATTGGCATCTTTTCTACCCACTCCCTCATCAAGGATATAACAAAACCTAGTCCGACTCCACCACAGCATCTCTATGAAGGCATTTGGAAGGACTCTTATCCAAAAAAGGTGAAATTTTTTCTATGGGAACTTAGTCATCCAAATCACCAAATCAGAAAGCCGTTGGTTATCTGAGAAACAGGGCACCAGACCTGGTAGAATAACCCGTAGTATGAAAGAGTTTAACTCTCTAATTGAATCTCTAAATCTGATGGAGCCCCACTTGGACAATTGTCTTTTTACGTGGTCTAATTTCCGGGATTCTCCCTCCCTGTCGTGCCTTGAACGGTTTCTGTTGACCAAAGACTGGGCGATGACCTTTCTTGATCAGAAGATTTCTCGCCTTTTCCAATCCACGTCGGATCATTTCCCGATTCAGTTGTATTCGGCTAGCTTGAAATAGGGCCCCACTCCCTTTAGATTCAAAAATGCTTGGCTCGAGTCCCCCTTGTTGCTTCCCCTTGTTGAACAGTGGTGGTTATCAAATCCTCTCAGAGGGTGGCCAGGTTTTGGGTTCATGGAGAAATTGAAAGGCCTAAGGGAGATTCTCAGAAAATGGAACAGAGAGGTCTTTGGTCATGTGGGCCTAAAGAAGCTTTCACTTTTAAAAGACATTGATAGTCTGGAGGATTTACAACCTCTCTCAGTGGAAGATAGAGACAGAAGAAAGGCCCTTAAGTTAGAGCTTCTAGAGGCCATTACTATTGAACAGAGAGTTTGGGCCCAAAAAGGAAAATTGAGTTGGCTGAACGAAGGAGATGAAAACTCAAATTTTGTCCACAAATGAACTTCACACAAGCAGAACCGGGCTTTGATAGCTGAAATTGAAGACCAACAAGGCAATATTTTGACAGAGGAGGCCGAGATTGAAGCTGAATTTCTAAGGTATTTTTCCTCCCTTTACACCACTACGGTTGATCAGTGTTTGGCCTTAGAGAATATCGAGTGGAACCCTATTCCGGCAACAACTAGCACCCTTTTGAGTGCCCCCTTTACAGAGGAAGAAATTGGTAAGGCTGTTAATGATTTCGGCTCCTTAAAATCCCCGGGACCCGACGGAATGAGCAATGAATTCATGAAAAAGGCTTGGAACATTTTTAAACCCAATCTGGTTACGGTGTTTCAAGATTTTTTTAAGAAAGGAATTGTAAACAAAAGCACAAATGAAACTTACATTTGCCTCATCCCAAAAAAGAATACTCCCCCTTTGGTGAAAGACTACAGGCCAATTAGTCTTGTCTATTCTCTATACAAGATCTTGGCCAAAGTGCTTGCTGCCCGCTTAAAGAAAGTTCTCCCTCTAGCTATTGTTCATGAACAAGCAGCCTTTGTAGAGGGTCGTCAAATTCTAGATGCTATCCTGACTGCTACCGAGCCTGTTACTCAGTGGAAAAGACAGAAAAAAAAGGGGGATCTTAATGAAGCTTGATTTTGAAAAGGCTTATGATAGAGTTGACTGGACTTTTCTTGACTTGGTGCTTCAGGCGAAAGGCTTTGATAGGAGATGGCGAAAGTGGATCCATGGCTGCCTCATTACCACCAACTTTTCTGTTATTATCAATGGAAAACCGAGAGGCAAAATTGTGGTTAGAAGAGGTCTTAGACAAAGGCCCCTCCCTCTCCCTTTCTCTTTACTTTGGCGGGAGATGCCCTAAGTAGATTGATTCACTTTTGTCATGCGAAAAAAATCTTAAAGGGGATTAGGGGGGGTGCAAACGTCCTAGAAGTTACTCACCTTCAATATGCTAACGATGTTTTGGTCTTTAGCCTGTTTCAGCCTCAGATTTTGGAGAATTGGTGGGGGACAATCAACCTCTTCTTGCTGGCGTTGGGACTTGCTTTAAACACCTCAAAAACGGCCATAATTGGTATTAATTGTGACCCACAGAGAGGCAAAATTGTGGCTACAAGAGGTCTTTGACAAGGGGACCCTCCCTCTCCCTTTCTATTTACTCTGGTGGGAGATGCCCTAAGTAGATTGATTCACTTCTGTCATGAGAAAAAAATCTTAAAGGGGTTTAGGGTGGGTGCAAACGTCCTAGAAGTTACTCGCCTTCAATATGCTGACGATGTTTTGGTCTTTAGCCCGTTTTAGCCTCAGATTGTGGAGAATTGGTGGGGGACAATCAACCTCTTCCTGTTGGTGTCGGGACTTGCTTTAAACACCTCAAAAACGACCCTAATTGGTATTAATTGTAGCCCCACAGAGACTGGTTTTTGGGCTTCAGTTTTTGGGTGCAGGGTAGATTCTTTCCCTTTCTCCTATCTGGGGTTTCCTTTGGGGGGAAACCACAGACACAAAAGATTTTGGGACCCTCTGTTGGATAAAATGAGTAAAAGACTTCAAAAATGGCATCCTCTCCTGCTTTCTAAGGAAGGTAGATTAACTTTGGCCCAATTTGTGCTTAATAGCCTCCCCATTTACTACTCAATTCTTAAAGCTCCAGGAGTAGTCATAAAGGCTATGGAAAAAATGCTAAGGGATTTCATCTGGAATGGTGGCACCTCTAGGCCGGTGGGAAATCTAGTTAAATGGTCTTGGATAGCTCTTCCTTCAAAGAAGGGAGGTCTAGGGGTGGGCTCGCTGGATCTTCGAAATAAAGCTCTATTAATGAAGTGGCTACGGAGGTTCGCGTTAGAAGGTAAAAGCATGTGGAGAAGGGTGATGGCAGAAACTTATGGGGTGGACTCTTTTGGGTGGTTCACAGAGTCTTGCAATGGCTCTTCGGTTGGAAGACTTTGGGTGGATATTGATAATAAACGGGAAATCTTACTAAGTCTTGTAAGCTACAAGGTCTCCTCAGGAAACAGAATTCGGTTATGGGAAGACAATTAGGCTGATTCTACCCCCTTGCAAGTCTTTTTCCAGACTTCTACGGCATGTCAAACATGAAAGGAAAGTCAATAGCAGATTGTTGGAAGGTGGATTGTTTGGCTTGGGATTTGGCCTTCATGGGTTGGTTTTAGGGCAGGGCTTTGATAAACTTCGGTGGAAGATGGACTCCAATGGTGTCTTCTCAACCAAATTAGCCTTTCTAGCGTTGACCTCCCCTTCACCAAAAATGTCAACCTCCACCGCTAATAAGATTTGGAATTTCAGGGTCCCTAAAAAAGTGAAGCTTTTTCTGTGGTCCATCTTCTACAGAAGCATTAACACGGCAGAGAAGCTTCAACGGGAGCTTCCCACTTCGACCGTCTCTCCTTCAGTTTGCTTGCTGTGTTTGAGGGATTCAGATTCGATAGATCATATGTTTCTCCATTGCCCGTTCGTTTTGAGAGTGTGGTCTTTTATTGCTTCGTTGCTGGATTTGGCTTTTTGCCTCCCTAAAAAGATAGACGATTTTGTTATAGAAGGGTTCGGGGACTGTGCTCTAAAAGGAAAATCTAGCATCCTTTGGAATTGTGCTGCTAGAGCCTCGCTTTGGCATCTTTGGAAGGAAAGAAATAGTGGACTTTTTGAAGATAAGAAGTCTCAGTGGATTCTTTTTGTGTGAATATTCAGCATACGGCTTCTTGGTGGGCTACTACTCACAAGAAGGATTTTTGTAATTATAGTCTTCAAATGATTATACGAGATTGGAAAGCTGCTATTGTATAGTTTCTAGGGAGGGTTTTCTCAACCCTCTGCCTTTGGGCTGTCTTTGCCTTTTTGTGAATTGAAATATATTCTCTGTTTCTTATAAAAAAAAACCAATGAACTCAAAAGCTTAAGCTGATGGGTTAGGATAAATTTAATAATTTAGAGATATCTTCTTTAGATGTAATAGGCCTAATGCACAGATTTTATTTCTTCAAAGATCTCACCATTCTCTTCGGGAAAACCAAAAGGATCTTCATCCCTCTAGAAGATTCCTAAAGGAAGTTGAAATAGGAGCCTTTTCAGAGCTTCTACCCTCTCTCAACAAATCTCCATTCTGAGGATGATCAAAGAAGGAGGTCCATTGACCCTTCAGGCCTTTTCTTGATTAGTTCTTTATGCACAGCTGTCCCCCACATCCTTATAATAGAATCTTTTTAAAGCGATCAGGAAGACAAAATGTCCAAAGAAGGTCTCTATTCTCACTTAGATTCTGCTCAAAGGCAAGGTGAATACAGCAAACATATTCCAAAGGAAGATCCCTAAAATGGCCATATCTCCGTCCATGTGCGTACTGTGTAAGAGTTGTGATGAAAGGCAGTCTCACGTTTTCTTCCATTGCTCTTTTTCCAAGGTTTGTTGGGAGCTTCTCTTCCCACCATTTTCTTTACGGTGGGTTATTGATTTAGATGTTCCGGTTAATATTATTCAACTCCTCAGTGTTGCAGGCTTTAGCCTTAAAGCCTGGCTATTATGGGTGAATAGTGTCAACTGTCAAAGCCTTATTTTCAGAACTATGGTTTGAATGCAATCAGAGGTTATTTGAAGACAAAAGCAAGTCTCCGGAAGATTGCTTCAGTATTGCAAAATTTAAAGCTTCTCAGTGGTCTTCTCTTGATGATTCATTTTCTACTTATTCTCCTAATATGATATGTTGTAATTGGTAGTGCTTTTTTTTTTTTTTTTAAGTTACGAACTTCTCATTGATTAATGAAAACGAACAAAATGTTCAACGAAAACAAAATCCCAAAGGGAGCGAAAAAAGAAAAGATAAAAGAGAAAGCAAGATTCGAAACAAAAGGATACATCACAAAGGAGCCAACGAAGAAAACTACATAAAGACCAAAACAGTTGTGGACTGAAAAGCCTCCCAATAGCAAGGAACCGTGGATAAAAGCTTCAGGAATTTGGAGCATCAAGAAACATTGTCAAGGACAAGGTCATCTTCATCATTTGGGAACAGAGCTTTGAACCTTTGAGAGCCCGAATATTTCTAATACCGTCGACAAGCTCTCTTTCCCGCTCAGCTTGAATTTCCATCTTTTTGATAGAGTGTGTTTCGATACAAATAGCCTTTTCTTTGTGAATGTTGACAAACTTGGGAGGCCTTTATGACTCCCCTTTCAGTTTTGTCTTGCCTTTAGGGCTTTCGCTTTTCTTGCTTCTTTTAAATCCCTTTGGGATTTCGTCTCTATCCCCTTTTCCTCTTTCTGTTTTATTGTTTTCCATTTTTCCTCCTTTGGCACCTAACAGCTCCTTTTGGGTTAGGGTATCCCCAAAGACCTCCTTGTTCCACTTCAGTAATCCCCCCTTCAGCCCTCCGAGTTTCTCCATGAAAGCGAAACCAGGGAATCACTCAAATAGTCACCAATTGGAAGCACCTTTTGTAGCCTTTTTGTGGCAGGAGGTTTCTCATCTCCTTTTTGTTCTCTCTTTTTGGTAATGAAAGTTTTGTTTCTTATCAAAAAAAGAATTCAATAGCTCCAAACCAACCGAATTAAGAGTCAGGACATTTAATAACCTCTATTTACTTTTACACTTATGCCTGGAATATGAAAAGGTCAGAGGCGCAATAAATTCCTTGGGGGGTAATTTATTAGGTAAGGATTTTGAGAATGGACCATCTGAAGATTCATTTTCGCTAAAAACCTTTGTAATCTCTTTATGATTGGCTGCAAAACTTCCAGCTGGATCTTCTATACTCTCAATGATGGAAGGAGCTAACCTCGAAGCCTTCTTACTGTCTGAAGTTGTAAAACTGACATTACACCCTCCTTATTAATCACATTCGTCTGTAATTCTATATTTCCATCCATAAATACAGAATAGCTGCATTCCAAAGATTCTTCATTTCCCAAATCCGCTTGATCCTTTGAATACCCAAATTGTGTGAAAGATTGCAATGATCCAGATTTTTCAAATTCAAATTCCACTTGGATCTCATACTCTTAGCGTTGCAGACTCCTTGGCAGCAGACACTCAACCACAAAATCTCCAAACTTTTAGGATTTTATTTCTTCCACTGAAGCAGGCAAAAAGCCACAGACATTGTTATCAACTTCAATCAAGTCTTCTTAACAATCCAGAAGATTTAGGGTTTTGGAGGATACTTTCTTCAAACCTCCAAGATAACTTCCAATTGCATCAAAACAATGACTATCCCAAAACTTAAGAGGTAAATCACAAATTTTTATCCAGCCTCTCTACCCTTTGATCACTTCCTTCTTACTATGTTTTTCAAAATTCCATCTCTCAAACTTCAAATGAAACTGATCTATCTTCAACCATTTTCCAATTTACCAATTCCTTCACCAGTAACCTTCCATCTTCAAATCTCTAACAAGGTTTTACCCATCATAAACGGATTAATTTGGCAGCTTTGAGAAAATTACCTTTTATAACAGAGGATATTTCATTCCAATCATCATGGGCACAAAATTTTGTGATAATCATTAGATTATCCCAATCCAACTCAAAACTTCGGATTCTTTCTTAACCCAAAATTGAGTCTTATTGTTCTTTCTTACTGCATCTTTGGCCATGTAAAGATTCATTATGAACCATTTTCTTTTTCCTTTAAGAACCTCACAAAAGATGGCGGAGTCCTTGAATTCAGCTTTTCTGAACCATCATTAAGTCTTGACAAATAAACCTTCATCATATCAAGAAAGCTACCTATCCACTTTAATTATAACCTGCAGAGATCACTAACCTCTTTTTCCCGCCGTAGATTGGCCAAACAACACATTCAATATGAAGTCTCAGATTGAATCTTAATTATCGAAGTCTACATGGTCCAATCTCATACCTTTCTTGCTTAAAGAAAACTCTTGCAATGGCATTTGCAATAAATCAACAAGGTGATTCTTGAAGCATGCTAAATGAGTTAAGTTTGAAGGCCTTTCTTGTTTAGCTTTGTTGGTGAGGGTTCCTCTACCTCGGCCTTTAAGCTTTTGGGTTGAGTGATGGTTTATTCATCCTTTCCCTCTGAATATATTCTAACAGCTTCTTATCACCAAAGGAAAAAAAAAATAAAAAAAGTAAAGAAAATAGAATTCTCAGTTGAAGCATTTCAAGCTTCAGCAACATAGAAATTCTATGTTTTGGGCTTCCTTGCTTGCTACCTCCTGGCTTTGCTGCTTTTTGAACTCAAGAAATTGTTTAGTACGATAGAAGATAACTTGTAATTTTCTGTAAAAGTTAGTTGTCCTGTTGAATTAGTTGGTTAATTAATTTTAATTAGTTTATGGTTTGTTTGTTAAGTTGTTCTTGGGTTGGTTGCTTTAATTACTAGTTGGTCCCTAGGCAACCTCTATAAATATAGATACATAATCTCTAGAGGGATATCTCTTGCAATTGACCGGTAAAAATAGCTAAATGTTTAAATATATTGTAAGCTATCCGTAGAAGTTTTTGGGTTCGATGGTAATTAATTGACAAACTCTTGATATTGAATAATTATTTTTCTTTGAGCATGATTGATGGGAAATTAGATACTAGGCTGCATCAAATATGAAACAAACACACTTTCACTATAATAAGTACCAAAATGGAATTTTCTAACTCCAACAAGACGTGCTTTTAGATTAAATAAATTCAAGAAAATTAGCCTTCGCATGTCACTGAAGAGACGAGAAAAATAGCCTTATTTTCTCCAATTTTCCTTGTTTTTAATCATAAATCAAATGGCCCTAAATGACCTCAACCACTAACTTGTTAAATCATATATCAGCACCTAGGCAAAAAGCTAAAGATAACATAAACAAAGTCCCCATTTTGTTTTCGATGAGAACCTGTACAGGCATGAGACGATATAGATGAGCTTATTTTAAGAAATTCATTATTATTATTGGTACTTGACAGATAGACCAGCTAGAAATGCAGCTTGTACCTCAAGCTTATTAATTCACTGGACTGGACAACAAACATATATAAAGCAGAAGACGAACATACAGCATCTCAAGCTTATTAATTAATTGGACAACAAAGAAAATATAAACTAGCAGAATTTGTGATTCATGCTATATTCTCTCAATCAGAACATATCCCACCACATGTCGCCAATATGCAACAAAATAACGTAATGGATCACAATCTAATGATCATGGAGCAAAAAGGAACACTGACCTCCCACATACAAAGTGCCTCATTAAATGATAACTCCCTACGAAAAAGTACCAAGAGCATCGGAAATGCAAAATGAAGGCTCTCAGCACCTATTTGTGACAGGTGAGTGAAGATTTCCCTGTCAGTAAGTTCCAAAATTTTCCACAATGCTTCCAACTGTTTCAACACCCGAGTTGGTCCTTCCATCTGAAAATTCTCACGCTGGAAGATTGCAATAGCGTGTTAGAGGGAAAGACAATAAGAAAATCCAGCCCAAGATAATTTCCAAGATTACTCGAGTACCATTCTCCTTAAGAGCATTTCAAAGCACCAAAATGCATCAGCATTATCCTCGAATAGAACAACAAAAGGAGACAGCAAATCACTCATTCCTGAAATCAAAATACCATATTTTTGCAGCAAATTATATTAGTAAAAAATATTGATGGGAAAATAGATTAAAAAAACATTACCTTGACAATAACCAGTTGCAGGATCAACCCATGCATAAACTGCAAGGATGTCTGACATCCTAGCTAAGTTTCTCGTATCTTCATAGAACTCAAGATGACTATCTGTTCGAACCACATCTACCACTAAATAAAAAGTATGTGAGACCAAGAAGATGTGACTATCCGGAAAAGCACGGACAGGTTTACTACTTTTTGAATGTACCTATTCGGTGCAGGGTCCACAGCCATTCAGACACTCTATCTCCACTGACAGCACCATTATGGTAGTTTGTTGCATTTAGGTATTCCCTTTCTGGTACATTTGAGATTAATTTGTTTTTTGGTTCGGTTTTATTGCACAAGCTATTCTGCTGAAATTCTGGATCACTTGAATCAAGATGTATCATTTCAATCTCAGAGCTAATGGGATGCGAAACATTGTTGGAGGATGAGGCTGTTGATTCAATAACTAAATCTTCATTGTTATTTATCTGAAAACTGTGCATGTTGCCATCTTCAAATCTCAGTTCACGTTGAGTAGAAAGTTTGGCATTATGCAGGAAACATTTGTTCTTATCTTTGTTGTCCTTGTCAAACAAGTCAATGACAGGAAGAGGAAAATCATAATAATTTTCTGTAACAATTGCTGATCCATCTGCTTCACTCCCAGGTTTTAGGGAATAACAATTACAAGGACCAGAATTTGGGACGCAACAGGTAGACTCATCTACCGCACTATCTGTGCTTCCCCTAACACTCGCGAGTTCTGCTGAATTACATGAGTTTTTCCTTTGACATGTGTATGAATTATCTATACAATTATTATTGCTACAAAAAGAATCTTCTACTGTATTAGTATTATGAATGGAAGCTTCCCTACTTTCACTTTCAGCTTCTCTTGGCCCTTCATCTTTAGACGACGTCCTCATATCCATAACTTTAGAACCCACAGGGTAGGCAAGGGAACCAGTTCCTATGCTAGAATGTATCATCCGACACTCCTTTATCAGGTCCTTGTAACGTTCCCTGCATGAAAAGTTTCATATAGCCATTTGATAGTGAACCATGAACCTGTACAATTCCACATGTTCATGTAACATGAAGAAAACTTAAACAAAAAAATTATGTTCCAAGAAACAAAAAGAGGTATATAACCACTAGAAAACGAGAAAGAAGACAATAAAAAGAGGAGAAAACGGAGAAGGGAGAACAAAAGAGAAAAATAAAGATCCTTCAATAAGAATTTATTATGAGTATCATCTTTTCAAATTTTAAGCTACGCAAAGAATTTTAAATCACTCATGGTCTTGATCATATAAATTATGTACCATGGATATAATCATAATGAAATTCTTGCATATCGATATTTCAAATATGAATTTTGTTGAGAATTTCTGAATTTTCGTGAGGTTAACATCCCAATTAGTGCTCATGTCATTTTATTTTTGGTATTCTTGTCTTTTCAGATTTCTTTACCTTTAAACTTCAGTTACCGTTGGAGTCCTACATTTAAGAGTATGTTATCTTCTCTTCATATTCTGAGTTCTCCATTTAAGAGTGGTTTGTCTTCTTTTACATACCAAGTCTGGACTTTGGACCAACGTATTGTGCATAGTAGTTCCAATTACTATGGTATTTGGATCAGAACTCCTCATTGCCTACAGCATTTTATGGTGCTTTCCATGTAGAACCCTTTCACATGAAAAACAGCATCTTTGCAGATTCTCTTTCAATTCTGTGGACAAAATTCTTTGGTCCTGAATAGTCAAGGCTACTCTGAAAATTATGATTAAGAAACCTAAGAACTTTCTTAAAAAGAAATCTAATTGAGCTGCACTTTAGAACATTGTTCATTTTTTGAGTTCCTCTTGGTGCAGTCTTTCTAAATCTTTCTCAAACTTTTTTAAAATGATAGACACTTTTTGTAATTCATTTATTTAAAATATTAAAATATGAGACAATTTTTATTGTTAGATATTACCACCGGCAGGTGATGGCGTAGTCGGTTTGTGACCGAATGGGGATACCCCCTCCCTGGTTTGAGCCCCGAGGGCCACGTAGCTAGGGCTCCCCCCCCCCCAATTCGAAGACGAATCCCACAACGTCGGTTACAGTGATGGGTGGCCGTCAACACCCCCGGTTATAGGAATCCAACTGGCAAATCCATAGGCATCAATTCCGAGTTTCCAAAAAAAAATTTATTGATAGATATTAAATTACAAAAGGCACCAAAGGAATTACAAAAAGGCTCTCCAAGTGAATAAAAAAACCAACCCCTCAAGAGGAGTCCTCCAATTCAAAAGAATAAGACCTAACTGATCATTATAAAACAATCTAGAAACAGATGCCCACAAAGACGTGTTAAACATCCCACCTAGGACCTCTCAACCCCTTTAGAAATTATATCATTCCTCTCCAGCCATATCTCCTATTAGATAGCAAAGAAACAACCATGCCAAAGGACTCTGCTCTTGTCTTGGAACGAAGGATACAAGAGAACCTCCTCCATCATAGAATATCTATTACGCACCCCGTAAATCCCAAAAGCCATCACAAAACAACTCCATAAGGCTTGAGAAAACGAACAGCTCTACAAGATATGATCAAGATCCTCTGACGCATATTTGCATAGACTACACCATTACGAGCCAAACACAAGGAGGAATGTCTCCATAGATTGCACCACTATGAACCAAACACAAAGGAGGAATGTCTCCAAATACGATCTAAGGTATTAACTCTCCCATGCAAGACCAACCCCACAAAGAATTTGACCTTCTTGGAGATCTTTACCTTCCAAAGAGAGGAGAAAGAAGAGACAGGTGAGGACGAAGCGACAAAAAGCTACATGAGAAGGCCTCAAGGCCCCGAAAGCCAAGGCCCCCCCTCAAATACACCTCAAAGTTACCCACGAGCAAAAGAAAGGCTACAACTTTTGTCGCCTCCCCATCTGACAAAGGGCGAGGAAAGCCAAACAATTAGAAATTTAAAATTTGTTTTTGCTTTGGAAGCCAGTAGGACAAATCAGCAATGAGTGGTATTAATATTTATGGGCAAAGGCTGGGTATTGGGGCTTATTGATTGGTATGCAAGAAGGAAAAAATACCTGTATTTTATTTACGCTCACCTGTTGGGGGAAATCATAAAAAGCTTGAGTTTCAGAGAGGTAAAATGTTGAAAAGGTGGAAGCATTTCAATTAACCATATATAGTCCGGATACTTTTTAGCCTTTTTTATCAAAGGTAAAAATAAGTTGTCGCATAATGCTATGTTGAATGTTTTTTTTTACAAGAAACAATTTTTCATTGATATATGAAAAGGAAAAATGTTCAAAATACAAACCCCCAAATGAGTGAAAAACGAAGAGAGAATACAAAAATAACAAAGAACTAACATAACAAGAGGAATACAAGCTCAGAAAAGATGCTAAGAATACTAAACCAGAACACATAAATCTACTTGCTGTGTTGAATGTTTATGAAGTTGAAAGTTCTGGGTGGCTTACAAAAAGAAAGAAGTATTGGGGAGAAAGTAGAACAACATTTATTGAGAACTATCTAATTTCTGAGTTTTTGAGTTTCCATCAACTCCAACTAGAGTGGTATGCTGGAATCTCCGTGAGTTTCCATTCAGTTCATTCATTGATTCGAATTAGAAATTTAAAAAAAATAATAATAATTAGAGAAAAAAAAACACTTGTTCTCTTGCCCTTAGGAGGATTAACCATAACTGTAAAATTAGGAAGGGCATCAAAATCAGCTTCTGGCAAAATAGGTGGTTGTCCCTTAAAAAAAGAATGCTCATGTTTGTGAATCTTGGTCCACAGTGACAATCTCTTGGATTTATTATTTTCACAGAGGATGAAATCTCCTAGTGGATGGTTCTCTCTCACAAGCTCCCATGGATAGCCCGTCCTCCACAGAAAATAAATGGCTATGGCTTGGTGATCCTTTTAACAATTTCTCGGTGAGGTCATTATTCAAGAATCTTACTCTCAGTCACGAGACTCACGAAAGAAGTCCAACATCTACAAGACAAAATTTGGAAGGAGAAACACTCCAAGAAGATCAAGTTTATCTGCTGAGAATTAACCTATAACTCCATCAACACACATGATGTCATATTAGAATCAAAATCTTAAGTTTGGGACTAAGTACATCATTTAACCTTTATTTAATTTTAGAAAACAAAAGCAATAAATGAAAAAATAAAACTAAAATGGATATAGAAAGTTCAAGAAAATAATTAAAATAAATGAATTAAAAACAAATGAATAAGCAAAATGGGTAGAGAGTTTATTCCTTGTCGTCCCATATAAGATGTATAAATTTACAGGGATGCATAAAGGGCACAATAGTAAAATGCAGGCATAACTAGGTCTATGAAGAAGAAAAATAAACAAAAATAATCTGACATGACAAAAGAGAACTTTCGTTCAGGGAAGGTAAAAACCTTCGGGCTGTTCTTAGTTGACCTCGATGCTCAGCAGTGCTACCTACAGCATAACAACCAAGCAAAAATTCCCATACTTCTGCCCTAATAGACGGATCCACACCCTGCCATACCACAGTTAAACTTGACTGTTTTATGCACGGTAAGACAATGAAGCATCAATAAAACTACCAGTTTTGTGATCAAATGAACCCAAAAAAAAAATGACATTATTGTCTTTTTTATGTCTCTTAAAATAGTTCCTTTTTGGTAATTATTGCCTAACAATTTTGTTAAGCTAGATATCATTTTTTTAACTATCTGGTTGTTTGTACATACTGTTCAATGAACTTTGTATTTTATCAGAAATGAACAAATAATACAAAGAAAGAACGGATAACCAAACAGGTACACATGTAAAAACAATTAGGTTTCTTTTTTTTCTTCCTTATAGGTAAGTGTTTTCTTTTTTTTTTTTTTTTGATAAGAAATAGGTAAGGGTTTTTTATCCTAATAAGCAAAGGTTTCTTTTTTTTCTTCCTTATAGCTCCTATTTATATTCTAGCATCAATTCTTTGGAAGTAAGGAAAAAAAATTTTCTTTTCTTATCAATTAACATGGTATCGGAGCCTTGAGGTTTCTTTTTTGGTTGGTCTTTGTTACCGATCAATTTCTTAATTGTTTCTTGTTCATGGGTTTTTCCACCACCGCCTATTTGGTGGGAAGCTATCCTATCAAAATTCTATCCTGATTTTTGAACAACAAATAACTTGATTCCTTGAGTATTTGGTTGTGTAACCTTTGTTCATGTTCACAGTCATCAGCGAGGTAAATTTGATCCACAAACACTCAAGTGTATTTCTGTAGGATACTCAAATACTCGATATAAATGCTATCATCCACCTTCAAAATGATTCATCATCTCTGCTGATGTTACCTTTTATGAAGACATCAGCTTCTTTACCTCACCTTATCTTTAAGAGAGGAAATATTGTTGGAAGATAAGGATTTGCCCATTCCCCCATTCCCAACCTCACATTTCCTGTATCAAATCCTTTACCATCACCGGTACTAAACCCTTTTTTTTAACAAGAAACAACTTCTCATTGATATACGAAAAGGAGAAAAAGTTCAAGAATACAAACTCTTCAACATTAGTCGATCCTCCTCATCTTTACCACCTATAGACACCTCACCAGGGCCATCTAACTCTTCTACTACTATACCATTACAGGTTTATTCAAGAAGGAACACTAAAAAAGATAAGCAAGTCCAAGAGTCTAAACATATCTCTGGGACTGAAATTGACGAGAAAAGAATCAGTAATGAATCAAATATCATAGTAACTGCTAATGATGAATCAGACATTATACTATCTCCTAATGATGAGTCAGACATATAGTATCTGCTAGTATCTGCTAATGATGAGTCAGACCTGTATTTGATATCATAGTAACAGTCAGTGTTTTCGAAGCGCAAGACACACCACAAGGCGACAAGCCCTTTGATCGCCTTGAGGCGAGAGGCGATACAAAGGCGACGCCCGATTGAAGCAAGGCGCACCTTAATAAATAAGTAAAAATTATATATATAGTGCATAAACTACCTTAAAAAATTAATACCAAAATAGTAAATGTCAACAAGATACATAAAACAACCAAATTCTATAAGTTTAGTTCCAAATAAAGACAAGCAACGGCGAAGATTGATGGTGGTGAAGGCTGGAAGCCCGTGAAGGTGAATGTTGAAAGGAAGGGGAGGCAAAGATAGGGTTTGGGTCGCGTAGGGGGGGGGGGGGGTGTTACAAAAACAACACATAAAAAATTAAAAAAAATTAAAAAAAAATTAGGCAGATCACCCCCTTTAAAGGAGGCGATCGCCTTGCCTCAGGCGACAGGCGCGCCAAGGCGCCCAATTGAAGGCGCTCACCTGGGCACCTTGCGAGGCGCACCTGGGCAAAAACGCCTCGCCTCTTGCCTGAGGCGAGTGCCCTGTGCCCCTCGGAAACACTGGTAACAGCTAATGATGAATCAGACATTATAATATCTCCTAATGATGAGTCAAACATTACAACATTTGCTAATGATGAGTCAGATCTGAATTTGTTGATTGCTTGAACGAAGGGAAAACGAACTTGTACTTAGTATCCATTGTCTCACTTTGTAACATATGACAAACTGTCAAGCCAGTATAGAAGTTTTATGGTTAACCTTACTCAAGTAAATATTCTAAAAACATACATGGAGGTAATACAACATGAAGAATAGCAGGCAAGCAATAAATCTTGAAATCCAAGCTTTAGAGAAAAATAGAACATGGAAGTTGGTCTATGCCTAAAGATAAGATGGTTATATACTGTGAAGTATAAAGCAGATGGAACAGTTGAGAGGTACAAAGCACGATTGGTTGCCAAAGGATATACTCAAACATATGGAGTTGATTACCTTGAAACCCTTGCGCTTGTTGCCAAGATGAACAGAGTACGAATACTTTTATCTCTTGTGGTAAATCATACATGGGACATGTTACAATATGATGTAAAAAATGTTCTTCTGCATGGAGATCTTGAAGAAGAAATTTATATGGAGATTCCACCAGGGTAAAAGCAAGCAGGAAATAAAGTTTGTAAATTAAAAACGAGGTTGTATGGATTAAAGCAATCTCCTAGGGCATGGTTTGGTAGATTTTCTCAAGTTATAAGGAAGATGGGCTATAAACACAGTCAAGGAGATCATACATTATTTATAAAACATTCTACTGTAGGGTAAGTGACAGCACTAATTGTTTATGTCGACAATATTATTGTCACTGGCAATACTAATAATGAAGAAGATAAATTGAGAAATTGTTTAATCCAAGAGTTTGAAGTTAAGAGAACTAGGAGAGTTGAAATATTTTCTTGGGATAGAAGTCACCTATTCTAACAGGAATATTCCTAACATAATAGAAATATGTGATTGACTTACTTTCTGAAACAGGAAAGCTTGGCAGCAGACCAATGGGAATGTTGATCGATCAAAACCATAGATTATGTGCATCTGAAGAGAGTTCTTCGATAAGGCAAATTACATGCACTAGGAGATTGCTAGTACATCTGAAACCACATTTTCATTACTCCCACTATCTATTATTATGTTGCAAACTTTGCCATTGACAGTACATCATGTGCGGAACAGAGAATGTCTTTGGGGATTGGAGCTAGTCTTTGGGGTTAGAAGAATGCGCTCCAAAACACATGTAACTTGTTCTCCCTCGTCGGGTTCAAGATAAGCAACTTCTTCATTGGAATCTTGGTCACATAATGGATCACTTTCTTGAGAATCATCCACAATAGTGATCGACTTTCGTTGGGGGCATTCATTGGACCAATGTCCTACCTGCCTACAACGGAAGCACTTACCCAAGGTGGGTCTATTGTAAGTGTTTGTTGTTTCTTGATAGGTTGATCCATTGCTTTACCATCATCGTTGGTTTTCCCTTTAGAACCCGAGGATGTACCTGGAATAAAAGATTTATCAATGAAAGATGTACCTTTTCTTGAAGTAGTTGACTGCCCATCACTCGTGTTATGCCTCTGATACTAAAATTTGATTTTATTGGCTTGTTGTTCCTCCACAGTAACAGTAATTGCTATAGCCGCATTTAAATATCTGATTGGTTGAACTTGAAGCCGTTTTTTAATGTCCCCCCGTAAGCCACTAACAAATCTTGCAACCTGATATTGCTCACTTTCACCCAAGTTTGTGCGTGCCCCCAAACGGTGAAATTCCTCAGTGTAATCGGCTATAGTACGTGTTCCTTGACGACAATTTTGATACTGATTATAGAGGACTTGAATTGATAGGTAAAAATCGTGCACGCATAAGTTTCTTCATTTTTTCCCATGTGCGAATAGGAGGTTTCCCAAATCTTTGACAAATTTGTTTCTAGTTGTTCCCACCAAGCCGACGTGCCACTTTTCAACTTATGGGCAACAAGCTTGACCTTTTTATTATCTGGAGTAGACATATATTCAAAAAAACTTTCTACATTTTTTATCCACTCTAGAAACCCCTCAACAATATCCATCTTACCGTTGAAGCTTGGTAGGTCAATCTTCATTTTGTATTCAGTGGCCTCATGATTATAGTTGTGATGTCCTCTGTTGTTCCTTCTGCCTTGCGGCCAATCGACAATTTCTTCTTCTTCACTTGAAGAATCTTCTTGTAGTTCTTGTCGCCTATAAAAACGGTCATTTCTCCTAGGGTTATTGCGTTCTCCTAGCCAATCTTGATTACCTCTAGGAACAAAGACAGGTTCTTGAAACATTCTTGGAGCAAAATGTTGAAATTCTTGATCGAGAGCTGGCTGTCCTTGCTGATTATGAATTCTTTCCAGCACCCAAGGATGTTCTTGAGGCAGCCTTGGTGCAGGTTGATATTGTTCGCTGCCAATCCTTACTTCTTGGTTCCGAACTTCTTTACCACGATCCATCTTTGGTGGATTGTGCTGCAAGTTTAAGGAATCCAATTTATCCATCATCGTACTCAACATTTGGCGTATTTCCACCACATTCCATTGGAGGTTTTCAACCGCCCCCTCAACCATCATTAAACGAACAGTTGTGGATCGTGGGGAAAGGACGGTAGTATCTTCCGCCTCTTTGTTGACGAGAGAAGAATCACCACTATTGGAAGGATTCTTTTTGTTCGCCATAGGGAGCCCACGGATCTTGGAGCTCTGATACCAATCTTAATGCAACTTAGGAAAGGAAGTATTATTGATAAGATTCTGCCTTCATAAGATACAACTAAGGCCTTTTTATAGGCAAAGAACAAAGCTATCGATAACTACAAGTTACCAAGGGGTAAACTAACTAATAGAATTTAAAAGACTTAAAATCACACAAGCTGCTAACTACATCAATAAGGAAACTTACCAGTGGAAAATTATAAGTTTATACAGATGAAAAGTTCCTTATTTACCGAGGATTGTTGTTTAAGAAAGGCGAGAAACTCAATCCATAAGTTTATACAGATGTAGATTATGCAAGATCGATGGATGATAGAAAATTTACTTCTAGGTATTGTACTTTCATAGGTGGAAACTTAGTGACATGGAGAAGTAAAAAACAAAATGTAGTTGCAAGATCGAGCTCAGAAGTGGAATTTAGAGCAATGGCATTGCCCTCTGCGAATTACTATGGACAAAGATTATTTCAGAAGATTTGAAGATTCCATGAGAAATTCCTATGAAACTTTACTGTGATAATAAATTTGCCATCAGTATTGCACATAATCCAGATAAATATGATAGAACCAAACATGTTGAGGTTGATAGACACTTCATAAAAGAGAAGTTAGATAGCAGTCTCATATGTAATCCTTACTAAATGATTGAACAACAGATGAGCATTTGGTTAACAAGCTAGGAACGGAAAATATTCAATCACCAACTTGAGGGGGAGTATTAAATTATATTGTTATCTTTTAATTTCCTATTGTATTTAGGTTTTAATAGGTTAGGTTTCTTTGTTCTAATAGGTAAGTGTTTTTTATCCTAATAGGCAAGGGTTTCTTTTCTTTTCTTCTTTGTAGCTCCTATTTATAGTCTTACATCAATTCTTTGGAAGGAAGATTCATTTTCTTTTCTTATCAACTAACATGGTATTAGAGCCTTGAGGCTTCTTTTTGGTTGGTCTTCGTTACTGAATTTCTTAACTGTTTTATTGTTTGTGGGTTTCTTCCACCACCGCCTATTTGGATTCATCTCTTCATCTGAGTTTAAAAGAGACTTTTGAGTAATTTTATTTCCAACCGTCTCTTTGCAAACTTCACTAAAGGCATTATTCAAATTTGAGGAGAGAGATCCAGCCGAATTAATCCTTTCAAGGTCATTTGAACCGAAGACCCTATATTTAGGTATGGTGTAAACATGAGGAAAGGGTTCCATAAGTCTCTTCGAATTCTTCATGGATAAGGAAAAGAAACTTTCTTTTAAATTTTTGTTTGAATTCTAGCCTTGAGAAATGTCTGCCAAAGTAATAAAGGCTTAATTGGAATTGATAATCATATTAATGGATGGAGTGTGCATGAAGAACTTGGTATTGCATCATTATTAAGACCGATACTTGTGCTGTCATTTAAGAGTGGTGCTTCAAACAATGCATTGGCAGAATCAAAATCCTTAGCTGTCAAAATAGGGGCACTAAAACTAGAAGCCTCAATAGTATCGTTAGTTCTTCCAGAAAGAGAAATATTTTTTAAAACAGCCAACATCCAATGGCTCTTCAAATCAGTTTTGGCTAACCTTCCCACTTATTATATGTCCTTATTCTGTGTGCCAAAAGATGAGGGATTTTTTATGGGAAGGTAACTCCAAGGGGACTTTGAAGCATTTGGTCAATTGGAATATTACCTCTCTTTAATTGGAAGATGGCGGACCGGCCATTGGTGGGACTGGGCATCGGTGGTCTTGCAAGAAAAAATGATACTTTTCTAGCCAAATGGGGTTGGCAGTTTGCCTGTGAACCTATGTCACTTTGGAGGGGGAAGACAGATCCAAGGAGGTTTGGGGGTTCCCGAGGCCCATGGAGGAAAATTTCTTCACAATGGAGGATTGTTGAGTCCTTTGCTTCCTACAAAATTGGTTGCAGCAGTAGGGTTTACTTTAGGCATTCTCCTTGGACTCTCTTAGTCCATTAAAGGAAAGTTTTTCTAGATTGTATAAGCTTTCCTTGTTACCTCATGGTTCTGTTTCTGATTTCTGGGATATAGACACAGATTCCTGGAACATTGTTTTGAGAATGTCAGAATACCTTTGAAGGAAGATGAGTTACAAGAGTTTGTTGGCCTTTTAAACATGATTAGCTCTTTCTCGATTACTCATGAGGACGACCAAAGAGTATAGACTATTGATCCTACAGGGGTGTTTACTGTAAATTCAGTTTGCAGATGCATAATTGCTCTTCGATGCCTAAGGAATTATTTGCAGCCTTATGGAAGTCTAAAAGTCCAAGGAAAGTTAATATCTTTTCTTGGATTCTGCTCAAAAGGAAGTTAAATACAGCTGATATGATCCAAAAGAAACTTCCTACAGCCTCGCTGTTTCCTTCTTTTTGTGTTCTTTGCGAATCGAGTGGGGAAGATATTGATCATTTGTTCTTCCATTGCTCTTTTGGAACTCAAGGCTAGATCTCTCTCTTTGGTCAATTCAAGATCGATTGGATTTTTTATTTGAGGGCTGAAGCTAATTTGACTCAAATTACTAAGTGGAGTCACACACTTGTCACACACTTGTCACCCACGGCGAGACTTTTATGGATTAATGTGGTGAAGAGTTTTCTTTCAGAAATCTGGTTTGAGAGGAACACGAGGATTTTTAAGAATAAAAGATCTTTGTTTGATTGCCTCGCATCCGCCAAGTTCAAAGCATCTCACTAGTGTTCTCTCTCCAAGTCATTCTCCCATTATTCCCCTTCTCTCATGTTCCTCCCATTATGCTTTTATTTCAGTTTTTCGAGAGTTTGTATCTGAACAATTTTTTTCCCTTTTCATTTCATCAATGAAAAGTTCGTATTTTGTAGAAAAAAAAAAGACAATCAACCTCAAAGTGGTTTCTCAAAGGAGTAGCCTTCCAATTATCATGCACTCTAAGTCTAGAGATAACCATCAAAGAATTCCAATCCATTTCAACCACATCCCTTTCTTTTTTAACCCAAAAGCCCCGATTTAACTTCTTTTCTGACTGAGGGAGCAGCTTCACCTACCAACTCAAGAGTTCTTCTTTTAATTTCTATGCTCGCTAATTGGAGTCTTTTTATAAATCCTATAGTGATCTTTTTAATTTTGTTTACATTAACAAAATTGTCTCGAAGGGAAAATAAAAAATTGTCCTTTAAATATTAGCACACCAGTTGGGCAATGGAGAAACACGCCGCCTATTTTCCAATCCTGTTGTATTTTTTTCACTTGGATTATTTTCAACGACCAACCTCATATATAATTTACTGTCAATTTGTCATTCTCCTTATCATTAAAATTCAACAATTACAGGCAATCCAAATGGCTAAATCAAATTCCTTTTTGCTAATGATGAAACAAATAAAACAGGATGATGATGCCTGTAAAGTGAAAAAGATATTCAAAATAATTATAGAACCTAATATAGCTTTCTCCTGATCATAAAATATGAACTAAAAAAATATTATAAAAAACCCAAGAAATTACTTTTAAGATATAATTTCGGCATTTTTTCATAGTAAGACAACGTACCCCCAAAACTATTGATTTGAGTGCCTTCTGAAAGCCAAAAGCCTTTCCATCACTATCAAATGCTGACTGCCATTTGTCTGGCTTAAGCATTCTGTTTACCTGCACCATGGAAATGGCACACTCCAAATTTTGCATGAACACTGATAAATAAAACAACCTTATCATTCAAACTGCACTGGAAAATCATGCAGATAAAAATATCATCATAGTAGCCAAATACCTAAGCAAATTCATGTTTTTGTTAAATTATTTTTTCCTATTGTATTTAGTATCAATTCTTTGAAAGATATACAAGAGAATTATTTTTCTTATAATTGACATGGTTTCAGAGCCTTAGCTTCTTCTTGGTTGGTCTTGATAAACGATCAATTTCTTAACTGTTCTCTTATTCGTGGGGTTTCATCTACCGCTGCCTATTCGGGTCCATCTCCATCTTGTTCAAGGGTTTCTTCCAGCCTCTGCCGCCGACCCTGTTCAGACTCCGCGCCACCGCTACCGTCGATTCCGTTCAGACGCACCGCGTAATTGTTCGAGGTTTGGATCGCCACTATTCCGACGCCAAGGTCGTCGTCTTCACCGCCAGTTGTTCAGTCGTCGGAGTCGCCGTCAGAAGTGCCGCCGTCGTCAGGTTTCGTGGTCGTCGGATATTTGCCTCGTGTGGCTGTCATTGATGAAGTGATTTCCCGTGGCTGCTATGTTTGTTGTCGTAAAGGGTGGCTGCTAGGGTTTCAAAAAGGGAAATCAAAACATTTGTTGGTTCGGTTCACGATTTCCGGTTCGGATTGGTTCACGACTTCCGGTTCTTATTGGTTCAGTTTCTAGCCTCTGTTCAGCTTAGCCTCGGTTCGGTTTACTTTTGTCCGGTTCAGGCATTTTGGTCTGGTTCTACTTGATTTGGTCCGGTTCAACAGGTTTACTCCATCTATCTCAAGCAATTTGTTTAACTCTTCTCTAATCAAAGTCAACGGATTCCACCAAAGCTTCCAAAAAACTATCATGGAAGAAACTAATAAATCTTCCACGGAGACCTACAATACATCCATCCTAGTTATAGGCTGGATGGAAAAAATTATTTAAAATGGTCTCAACTTATTCAAACTTTCTTGAAAGGAAAAGTAAAATTGAACCACATTATTGGGGAATGACCTAAATCGAAAGATCCAAAGTTCGATGCATGGGATGAAGAAGATTCAATGATCATGTCTTGGTTATGGAATTCAATGACTCCTACTGTTAGTGATCAAGTCAAAAAGGCGTTATGACATAAGAGATTTTTGAAACAGGAAAACTAAACACAGATGAGATCGAAACGCTAAGAAGTTTTTTGGAAACTTTAAAAAAGAATTATAATCAAGGTACATGTTCAGTAGCCTTTTCAGGTACAACTTCACATCCTAAACTCTCTACTTTGATTATTGACTCTGGTGCAACTGACCATATGACAAAGAGCAGTTGTCATTTTATCTTCTATAGTCCTTGTCCGAGCAATAAAAAAAATATCTACTGCATATGGTACTATATTAACAGTGGCTAGTCAAGGAGACGTCCAAATAAATTCAAATGTTACCTTAAAAAATGTGCTCCATATACCCTATTTAACTGTTGATTTGATATTAGTAAGAAATTTGATAAAAGATTTGGGATGCAAAGTAATATTTTTTTCCTTCTTCTTGTATTTTTCAGGACCAGGGCAATGGGAAAACGATTGGACTTGCTAAAGAAAAAGATGGACTTTATTATCTTAATGAGCCTATTGACAAGGATAGTGTTGGGAAGGATGTTCGAGTCTTTGTTTCCTCACAAACTCATCCCTCTTTAAATAAACTTTGGCTGTATCATTATAGACTCGGGCATGCCTCGTTTAGATCTCTTAAAATTTTATTCCTGGATTTGTTCCAAAACTTTAGTTTTGATTCAATACAGTGTGACATTTGTGAATTTGCTAAACACAAGCGTGTTCCATTTCCTAGTAATAAATGAACTTCAATTCCTTTCTCTCTTATTCACAGTGATGTTTGGGGTCTCTCCAACGTACCAAATACTTCCAAATTATGCTGGTTTATTGTATTCATCGATGATTGTACTAAGGTTTCATGGGTTTATCTTCTAAAACAAAAATCTAATGTTGGTTCTACCATTCAAACATTCTTCCATATGATCGAAAATCAATTTGGAATCAAACTCAAACGATTAAGGTCTGACAATGCTGGAGACTATTTCAACTAAACATTAACATCGCTCTTTCAAAAACATGGAGTCATTCATGAGTCGTCTTGTGTGGAAACTCCTCAACAAAATGAGGTTGTCGAAAGAAAAATTGGTCACATCCTTTCTGTGACCCATGCCCTTCTTTTTCAAAGAAATGTTCCTAAATCCTTCTAAGGGAAGTTATACTGGCAGCCACTTACTTAATCAATCGGCTACCATCTGCTACTTTAGATAAAAAACTCTCATGAATATCCTATCAAAATTTTACCCTGATTTCTGTACGACAAATAACTTGATTCCTCGAGTGTTTGGTTGTGTAGCTTTTATTCATGTTCATAGTCATCAACGAGGCAAACTTGATCCACGAGCACTCAAATGTATTTTCGTTGGATACTTGAACACTCAAAAGGGATATAAATGCTACCATCCTTCTTCTAAAAAGTATTTCATCTCTATCGATGTCATTTTTTATGAAGATACCAGCTTCTTTACATCACCTTATCTTCAGGGGGAGGATATATTGTTGGAAGATAAGAATTTACCTATTCTTAACCTCACCTTTCCTTCAAACCCTTCAAATACTTTGCCATCACCTATACCAAACCTTACTGAAATTGACCCTAGTCAATCCTTTTCATCTTTAGACACCTCATTGGAGACATCCAACCCCCCTACTACTATGCCATTACAAGTTTATTCGAAAAGGAACACTGAAAAAGATAAGAAAGTCCAAGAGTCTGAACATATCTCTGGACTGAAATTGACGAGAAAAATATTAGTAATGAGCCTGACACTAGAGTATCTACTAATGATATGGATTTGCCTATTGCTTTGAGGAAGGGAAAACGAACTTGTACTAAATATCCATTCTCTCACTTTGTATCATATGACAAGCTCTCGAGTCAGTATAGAAGCTTTATGGTGAATCTTACTCAGGTAAATATTCCAAAAACATATATAGAAGTAATACAACATGAAGAATGGAAGACAAGCAATGAATCTTGGAATGCAGGCCTTAGAGAAAAATAGAACATGGGAGTTGGTTAATATGCCTAAAGATAAGAAAGCAGTAGGTTCTCGATGGATATATACTGTGAAGTATAAAGCTGATGGAACACTTGAAAGGTACAAAGCATGGTTAGTTGCTAAAGGATATACTCAAACATATGGAGTTGATTATCTTGAAAACTTTGTACCTGTTGCCAAGATGAATACAGTACGAATACTTCTATCCCTTACTGTCAACCATGGATGGGACATGTTACAATATGATGTAAAAAATATTTTTTTACATGGTGATTTGGAAGAGAAAATTTATATGGAAATTCCACCAAGGTATGAGCAAGCAGGAAATAAAGTTTGTAAATTAAGAAACACATTCTATGGATTAAAGCAATCTCCTAGGACATGGTTTGGTAGATTTTCTCAGGTTATGAGGAAAATGTGCTATAAACAAAGTCAAGGAGATCATACATTGTTTATAAAATATTATGCTACAGGGGGAGTAACAGCATTGATTGTTTATGTGGACGATATTATTGTTCCTGGCAATGATAATAATGAGCAAGATAAACTAAGAAATTGTTTAATCCAAGAGTTTGAAATTAAAGAACTAGGAAGACTGAAATATTTTCTTGAGATAGAAGTAGCATATTCTAAACAGGGAATATTCTTATCACAACAGAAATATGTGATTGACTTACTGTTTGAAACAGGAAAGCTTGGTAGCAAACTAATGGCAACACCGATTGATCAAAATCATAGATTATGTGCTGTTAAAGAGAGTCCTCCAGTAAATAAGGAAACTTATTAGAGGTTAGTTGGAAACTTAATATATATTTCTCATACAATACCAGATATTGCGTATGTTGTAGGAGTGGTGAGTCAATTTATACATAGTCCAAAAGAATTCCACCTTCAAGCAGTGTATCAGATCCTTCACTATTTAAAGAACACTACTGGGAGAGGATTACTATTTAAGAAAAGCGAGAAACTCAATCTAGAAATTTATACAGATGCAGATTATGCAGGATCGATAGACAATAGGAAATCAACTTCTGGCTATTGTACTTTCTTAGGTGGAAACTTAGTGACATGGAGAAGTAAAAAGCAGAATGTAGTTGCAAGATCAAGTTCAGAAGCAGAATTTAGAGCAATGGCATTGGGCATTTGTGAATTACTCTGGATAAAGATTATTTTATAAGATTTGAAGGTTCAATGGGAGGGCCTATGATTTATTGTGATAATAAGTTTGTCATCAGTATTGCGCATAATCCAATTCAACATGATAGAACCAAGCATGTTGAAGTTGATAGACACTTCATAAAAGATAAATTAGACAGCAGCCTCATATGCACTCCATTTGTACCAACAAATAATCAAATAGTAGATATTCTTACAAAAGGATTGAACAACAACAACTTTGAGCATTTGGTTAACAAGTTGGGAATGGAGAATATTCATTCACCAGCTTGAGGGGGAGTGTTAAATTATTTTTTCCTATTGTATTTAGGTTAGGGTTTTCTTGTTCTACTAGTAAGTGTTTTCCTTATCCTAATAGGCAAAAATTTCGTTTTAGTTTCTTCTTTGTGACACCTATTTATAGCCTTGTCTCAATTCTTTAAAAGATATACAAGAGAATTATTTTTCTTATAATTGACAGTTTTCAACATGTTACAAACAACAACCAAAAGAAATAAAATGTTATTGCACAAAAAAAAACAAATGTCACTGTACAAAGTAAAAGTACGAGTACAGATTATGATCTAACCATCCGTAAACTGGTGTAAACCAAAGAAAGGAAATTTACTAACTTCAATTAAAATCCCTCAAAAGAATGCAGCAACCTCTTTTCATAGGAGAACTAACTAATCAACAATAACTAAAAGGGTCTAACGACTAACTAAAATCTACGTAGCTAGTTACATCATAACTACCTGACTAACTAAAATCTACATAGTTAGTTACATCATAAACCATAAATATATCTCATACCCACTGCTGATTGTATATCTGTACCACTAGAACTTAGACAGAAAAAGACGACCATATTCTTCTCATTTCTAGAACCTAGTATTAGTATGCTGGATAAAAAATATACCTCATTAAAAGCTCTCTGGCTATAATGTCAAGTTTTCAAGGTGCAAAATAGTGAGATATGATTTTTTTTTAATGAGAAATCGAGTTTACAACGAGCAAAATGAAAGAAAATACAATTGCATACAAAAAAACCAACCCCAGAAAAGAGCTACAAACTCTAGTTATATAGAAACAAACTCCAATCCGAAAGAAAAAGACCAAGCTAGTGATGAATTGCAAGGTCACATTTTTGCCACTTGCCATTTCGCTTCCCGGGTGTGGAATAGGATCCTTGCGCTTTTTGGATGTCTACTGCCTTACCTAATGACACTAATCTCCTATAAGCATACACTATTGTGGGTCATCCCTCCTCAAAAAATAAAAGGACTCTTTGGATGCATTTTGTTCGTACCTTAATATGATCCACTTGGATGGAAAGAAATCACAGAGTCTTCAACGACAAGGAGCTTAATTTTGATTATTTACTTTTTATCTATTACTTTTGATTTTTTCCCCTCCTTTGTTTTCTTAATTTCATATATCGATGAAATTGTTTCCTTTCCAAAAAAAAATGACCAATCTGATAATTACAAAATGTGCAAGAAACTAACGCCAACAAAGAGGTGCTAAATCTAAGAAAAACATGAACCTCTGCCTAGATCTCTCAATCACTCTAAAAATTCTACCATTCCTCTCAAGCCAAATATCCCACAAGGCGACAGAAAACAAGCATGCCAAAGGATTTTGGCTTTATGATTTTTTTATAGAAAATAAATATTTCACTGATGGTATGAAATGTCACAAAAGATGATCCTACACAGAATGACCATCAAAGAGAAAAAGGGAAGGTAAAACAAGACCTCAACCACGAGTTTACAAAAAACTCCTCCAATTGTTTGAAAGAGAAAATAAGCTAAAATTGTCAAGGGATGACTAATATTTACACCAAAAAAGGGTCAAAAAAATAATAAATTCTCAAGCTTCTTGATATCTTGATATCTTTTTTTTATGAGAATGCTGAAGGAAAATACAAGAGCATACAAAAAAATCATCCCCTCAGAAGGAGGCTCGATTAACAAACAGACGTTAATCTAAAAGAATAAAACGTACCTAATAGTTACAAAACAGTTTAGTAATCAAGGCTCATGAAGTATTAAACCTAACAACTTGTCGCACCTCTTCTCGACACCTCTCACCCATCTAAAAATTCTACTATTCCTCCAAAACCATAAACCTCACAAAATGGCGAAAAACCAAGTCCAAATAACTCAGCCCCTACCACGAAAGGGAGGAAAATGGAAAACCTCCTCTAACATGGAACAATAATCCTTCAACCAGCTGAAGGACATTTATTTTATTGATTAGACCCAACGAACTAGTGAATTCTCTATCAAACAGTCCTCTTCTAAAGCCCAAATCTCAATCTCCTTGTTCAGAATTCCAGCAGTTTTCAATCATTTCATCTTTCTTCGAGGATAATAAGAATGGGTCTGAAAGAGCTATCATCAATCCAAATATCTTTCCAAAATCTAATTTTATGACCATTGTTAGCTTTGAAAGACATGAAGCTAAGAAAGAAATTTGTGTTTCTGCCTGTTAGAATATATATATTAGTATATTTTATTCTCTTGTACTAATATGTATTAATTTGTCATTTACCTTATTCTTATAGGATTAGGTCAACTTTGTATATTTGTCTATATACATAGACTTTAATAATGGGAATAAGTCATATTGGATTCTCTCCAACCTTATTCTCTACATGGTATCAGAACCCTAGGTTTCCTCTAAAATTTTTGAATCCGAGGATTTTGTGCCCATCAGGGTTTTGTGCCAATTAGGCTTTTGTACCCATTAGGATTTGAAGTTTAGAACACTTTCTTACAAGTGTTCATTGGTACCCAGCTGTTGGGATTTTCTCTACCTTTAAAAAGATTAGAGACTCGTGCAAGCACACACAGTCACAAGTAATACTCGGAAGTAATCCAAGGTCGAATCCTCAGGGACTTGTTGCTTTTCAAAATCAAGTAATGCAGTGAAATAGTTCAAATATGCAATTGTGATTTAGGAAGAAAATAATGGTGAAATTTTGTTGTTTGGGGTTTTAACTATAAGGCAATTTAATGAAACTCAACCTCCTTGTCTCCTACCTTAGTTTTGATGCAAAACATGGAAAACACACTATGTTGGGAAAATGCACCAGGCGCAATTCCTGACTTTTCTTGGGATTTGAGTTCTACTCTTTCACTACTGCTTTTGGTTGCTGCAGAGACTAGGGTAACCTACAATCATATTTCTATGTGTGATTACAATCCTAGAGAATATCTACCAACTCATTTGTATTATGGGTCAAAGGGCCTATTCCTAGGACCATGTTTTATGCGCTTATTCCTAAGTCACATCCCATATTGGTTTCCTATTATTTTACCTAACTCACCTTTCCCAAGGTTGGGCTTTAGTGTATAAATCAAGTTCCCACTGGCCAAACGGAAAAAAGACGTAAAGAGAAGTTTTTAGAAACCAACCGAAAAAAGTGCCAGGCGCAATTTTGGACAAAATCCCGAGCGTGTTGAAAATCAAATCATTTGACTAAGGCATTCCACAAGGAGGTTGATAACTAATTTAGAACATAATTAAATGAAAGTAAATGCACGAAAACATAAAAAAAGTATTTTTCATTGAATTTAAATGAATAAACGAGCCGTACAAGGAGTTCTAGCTTAACCCTCTTCTCTCTCGAGCGTGAGGGGAGTTGAAACTCGCTAAAGAACTTTAAAAGAACATAATGAACAAAGAACGGAAGTAAGAACTCGAATTAAAAGCACTACGAAAGGTAAAAGCGTGAAAAACAAAGAAATGAACAACTAGAACATGAACATAAACCCTAAAAACGTGTTCTACAACTAGAGAGCATCTATAAGAAGATGAAATGAAGCTTGGAAGGGATGATTTGCTGAGGGATGGATGGCCTCCTTTTATAGCACCATAGGTTGGTTGAAACTCCCCTCCATTTTAGGTGGAAAAGGGTTGAGATTCACTTAACCACCTCTCTTGGACTTGGACTCACGGTTTTGAACATGTGGGAAATGTCCTCCTTACCCTTCATTAATCAAAACGTGCGTTTTGACAAATTGTCCTCCAAAAATGCGCCAGGCGCAATTCTGCAAAAGACAGAATTCTGTTATTTTCTTCCAACTTTGACCGCATTTATCTCATATTTTTCCTAAAGTACCATAGTTTGACTTTTATGCATAAATAATCTATGTATGTTCTACTTTAAGAATATATGGTCCTTTTTGGCAAATAATAATGGGAAATGGGTCAAAAACGTGGTCAAACAGGACTACCGACACATGTTTCTGCAGTAAAAAGTCAACCCTAACACACCCCCAAACTTAGCCATTTGCTTGTCCTCAAGCAAAAACAACAACAACAAGTCTAAAACAATCAACATGCTAGAAATATGAATGATCAACAATCCAAATGTTCTAAGTAAATGAATCATATAAGTCTCAGGAAAGGCTCCACAAGCTAAACGTCCTAACTTTACTCTCAAGCCAACAACCATAAACCATCCTTTGTTTTGAAAATAAAAACGATTCTAAATCCTCTTCTTTTCTAAAACACAAAACTCTTTTACAAAACCATGGAATATGCACACTTCCGTTTTGATTCAAAAATTTTAACATCACGTGGACCGGCTACTAGCCCCTGAGGTTTTCAACACACTAACATCGGTTTCAAACCACAGCCACTCATAGAAACTTGTTAGGTAGCAACCCGACATAAAATGATGTCGACAATGGTTCTCACGAAGTCACCTTAATATATAGGCTACCACCCTTCAAGATGCTAACGCCACCCATTTTAAGAAAATGAATGTCGACAATGTTTTTCTTCTTTTGTACTCTTTTTCATACTCTTTCTTTCAAAAAATTTTCTTGCATATGACTCTTTTATTGCTTGCATTTTATTTCTTGACTCTTTTTCCAAAACGTAAAATGCATTTTCTTTCTTAAAACAAAAAGACACACACTGTCCCCCCCAAACTTAAGGGAAACAGTGTCCTCACTGGGGAAAAAAATTTTGAGAGATGCAAAATTTTGGCACAAAAAGGACAAGGACTTCCAAAGCAATGAAAAAGTTAAGGTTTCAAAACAAAAAGAAGCAGAACACAGTTTTATAATCAAAACAAAAAGAATGGAAAATGACTCATGGCTTGATCATAAAACTAGGAAATCTAACCTATTCATGCCTTTAAGAATCCTCATCGACAAGATACAAAAACAAAGAACAAAGGAAAGCATTTCATTAAAAAGATGAACATGTTGATAGCTTAGAAAAGATGCATTAAAGAAGCTAAGGACAAGCTAGTAGCTAGAACAAGGAAGCATGCAAGCTTGAACTCTAAACAGATGCAAAAACACAACATGTATACCTTCCTAACAGCACAACATCCCAACACTAACCTAAAACAAAAAATAAACTAAACAACCTATCATGCAAACTAAAAGAACAAAAACAACCTATACAACCTAATATGCAAACTAATCTAAACAACCTAAACTAAACAACCTACATACAAAAGCAAGATCCAAATATCAAGACAAAGAGAGTGAGATACTCCTCTATTCATCATCGGAAGACTCATCATCGTTGGAATCGGTAGGAAGACGGGAAGAAGATGGTAAATCGACCGCCAGTTCATCGGGGAAAGAAGGTGCTTCATCACCGTATATCTTCTTGAGGAAAGCAGATGTGGCACGTTGAGTAACCAACAAAAGCTCATACTTGTGCCTAAGCTCGTCATACTGCTCCCTAGTCACCACCCCTCGGGTCTCGGGATCCGCAGCGGTAATGGGAGAATCTTCCTCTTGAACAATGGAATCCCCCGAACTCTTCTTAGAGATGTGAAAGGCTTCTTGAGCATCACAACATTGGCATCATCGGCCTCCACTCCCGCCTGTAAGCATAACTCAGTTATTAATCCAGGAAAAACAAGTGGACCTACCATTTTCTCCGAGCAACTCCGTATCTCATTTCTTATGAGTTCCCCAAAGTTGAACTCAACGCCCTTCATGAGAATATACATCATCATCGCCCTATTGCGCTTAATGGAGGAATCGTGAGAAGTGGGTATCAACCGGTTCTTCACCACATACATCCAAACTGTCGCTTGCTCATTAATGTCAAGGGGCTTTAAGGAAAGCTTCCCGGTGGTTGAGATAGTCTATGTCTTATGTGGTCTACAAATAAGTCTACGCGCCTCCTCCACTTGCTCGTCCGATGGATGCACCAAAATTTCATTACCTATGGGATTAAAGACATCCAACAAACCATAGTGAGTATTAATAATGGAAGGCGAGAATTTTACCACTTTACCCCGTACTCTCACTACATCCCCTCGGTGTGGGTTGATGGCAATGTAAAACTCTTTCACCAAGTCCTCTGATACACGTGTAATGGGGGCAAACAATGTCTCCCAACCATTCTTCACAAGCCTCCTCCTAACATATTCTGGCACCGGCTCTTGGGCCTCATCAAAACCTCTCTCAAGGAGGATATCACGTGTTGTGAAGGTGGGCCTTCTCACCTCCAATCTCACCCTTTTTACTCTTGATGGTGTCTGCTCGGTAGAATCCGTCTCCTCTTCATTGGCCTCCTCAAGTGGCTCTTTTGCCCCTCTTTGCACCCTAGCCCTCTTGGCTTTTTTAGATGGACCGGCCTCGGCTTCTTTTTTAGCAGCCAAACGTGCTACAGCGGCTCGGGTCCTGGGCCTAGAAATTGCGCCTAGCGCAATTTCTGCCACTTTTTTCTTCTTTTGTGTTTTCTTCACCACTTTGGTCAATCTCACCTCCTCATCTGAAGTCTCTGCATTAGCAACAAAGTTTGGGTCAGAAACATTCAAACTCGACAAAGAAGGGGTCTTACCTTGTGAAGAAGATGAAGATGATTCCGCCATGGCCTCGCTAGGGACATCCACAGGACCGGATGTTCCTTCTTGTTCTTTAGTAGGGGGCTCCTCATCAACTTGCTGAAATTCGTGCACCGGAGTTCGTACTCTCACTTCATATTGGAAGATATCGTCATTGTCTTCCTCGTCCTCAAACTCGTCTCCAGGCACTTCTTGGGGTAATTCTCCAAAATCTTCATCTTCTCTATCAGCATTCAATTGTTCTTGTGCTGCCCCACTGTTTCCATCATCCTCCAATGGATCCTCTCCCCGTGCTTCATTCAACGCCACCAAAATTTCGGCAATTTTCGACGTTGTCCTTTCCTGTTCTAAATCATCAAAAACTATGGGCTTTTTAGTCAAGATAGCATCTGGAAAAGATGGAGACAAAATACCTTGTAAAGTGGTCGGTGGAGTCTCATCCATAATTGCGTCAGGCGCAATTTGGCATTGAATTTCGACAGTGGCCGAATCTGAGTGCTCCAAGGGCTCCGTATCGTGTTCTGAATCCCCACTACCCTGTTGTTGACCTTCAACATGCACAGTAACAGTAGTGGAAAGAGGGGAAGGGATAGACAAATCTAAAGACTCGGAAATGGGGTTAGCTTGAGAAAAATTCATCCTACGACGTATACTCATGCTATTTAACTCAAGTTGAATCTCCTCACTCACTTTCTTTGAGTTTTCCATGAATTCTTGCCATTTTATGTTTAATTCCTCAATTTTCGCGTAAACCCTATCATTCTCTTTGTCCCTAATTTCGTTATTTTTACTGAACATCTCTGCCCTCTCTTGAAGTCTAGCTATTTCTTCATCTAAAACAGCACCTTTTTCCTCTAAAGATTGATTTTTTCGAAGATAGACTTTATTAACTCCTCCTAATTTCTTCTCACTATGACCCTCTTTATTAACCCTAGCATCCTTAGATTCCATATTAATTTTTTCAGAATTTGTACCACCTAAGGATTGATTTCTCCTAGGGTTCATTCTTATAGCTTCCTCATATTTTCTTCTTTGTTCCCTAGGATCAAAAACTAACTTTTCATGAGAAATCCTAGGAAGTTCAAGAGGAATCATACCCGGTTTGGTTGGTGGAGGCAACAACACTCTTTTCGTTTCCTTCTCTTTGTCGTGTGGCTTGGTGGAAGATGAACCTTCCATGGTTCTTGAGTTTGCTTCACGATCGACAACGAATATCCCTCCAATAAACCCTAAAAGTGCCGAAAAAAAGAGAGATGAAAGAGACTTTGAGAATCTTTGAGATTTCTTGAGAGAAGATTTGAAAACAAGTGAGAAAATTATGGTAAAAATCGTGAATGGGGTGTTTTCAAATTCTAGGGCTTTTTGTATTATGTTTTAAAAGCTATTAAAGACATCATTGGGTTTAAAATTGGGCCTCTTTTTGATTTAAAAACAACCCAAAGCCCATTTGAACATAACCCACATAAAGCCCACGAAAGCCCTAATCCATAACTAAAAAAAAAATCGAAATTGTCTCTTAAATTGCGCCTGGCGCAATTTTGACGCGGGTCGGATCTTGATCCTGCAAAATTCAAATGCAAAAATAAAAATTAGATTTGAAATCTACACAAAAAAGCCTTAAAGAAAGTGAAAAAATTTTGTAAAAAGAAAACAAAAAATATTTTACATAAAAACGCCCCCAAACTGTTCGAGGGATTGTTTCCACTGTTTTCTCATGGGTCTTTCAGTATTACAGAGGTTTTACCTTTGTCAATATACTCGCCATAATATTTCTTGACCCGATGCCCATTTACCTTAAAGATATTACCTTTAGAACCCTTTAAATCCACCGCTCCATGTGGATAAACATGTTCAACTACGAATGGCCCTGACCATCTAGACTTAAGCTTACCTAGAAACAACTTTAATCTAGAGTTAAAAAGCAAAACTAAGTTTCCAGGTTCTAAATTCTTGTCCATTATCTTTTTATCATGCCACTTCTTAGTTTGTTCTTTGTACATCTTGGCATTCTCATAAGAAAACTGACGAAATTCATCCAACTCATGTAATTGGAGCAATCTCGCTTCACCTGCAGCAACATAATCAAAATTTAGTTTCCGCGTAGCCCAATATGCTCTATGTTCTAATTCTAATGGAAGATGACATGCTTTACCAAAAACAATGCGATATGGGGACATGCCTAATGAAGTTTTATAAGCAGTTCTATACGCCCACAAAGCATCATCAAGTTTAATAGCCCAGTCCTTCCTATTTACATTCACAGACTTCTCTAAAATTGATTTTATTGCCCTATTTGATACCTCTGCTAGTCCATTAGTTTGTGGGTGATATGCAGTAGCAATCTTATGGTGAATGTTATACTTTTTAAGCAAATTACTTACTGCTTTATTCAAAAAGTGCGTACCCTCATCACTAATCAAGCATCTAGGTGTACCATATCTAGTAAAAATAAACTTTTGCAAGAAGAGAGAAACTACCTTGGCATCGTTAGTAGGGGTGGCCAAAGCCTCAACCCATTTCGAGACATAATCAACAGCCAAGAGAATGTAATTCTTACCGAATGAAGGTGGGAACGGACCCATGAAGTCGATGCCCCAAACATCGAAAAGTTCAACTTCCAATATTGGGTTTAAGGGCATCTCATGCTTCCTTGTCAAGTTACCTGATCTTTGACAGCGGTCACATCCTTGAGTGAATATATGAGCATCTCGAAATAGAGACGGCCAAAAGAAACCACTTTGGAGGACCTTTGCTGCAGTCTTACGTCCAGCAAAATGCCCACCATATGGTGATTTGTGGCATGCCTCTAGAATCTCCTTCTGTTCATGCCCAGCAACACACCTACGAAGAATATTATCAGGTCCTAGTTTAAACAAGAAAGGTTCATCCCATCTATAAAACCTGACATCATGAAAGAACTTCTTTATTTGGTGCTTACTCAAATCATTCGGAATTATTTTGCTCACCAGATAGTTCGCATAGTCAACATACCAAGGGACTTCAGAAAGAGCTAAAAGATACTCATCCACAAAATGCTATTTAATCTCACAACTATCATGCTGCAAAGAAGACTCTAGCCTAGATAGATGATCCGCTACTTGGTTTTCTGTTCCTTTTCTATCTTTTATCTCTAAGTCAAACTCTTGTAACAACAAGATCCATCTAATCAACCTAGGCTTAGCTTCTTTTTTAGCAAACAAATATTTAAGTGCAGAATGATCGGTAAACACTATCACTTTTGTCCCAATCAAATATCAACGAAACTTATCAAATACGAAAACAACAACCAAAAGTTCTTTCTCAGTCACCGTATAGTTCAACTAACTACTATTCAAAGTTTTACTTGCATAATAAACAGGATGAAGAATTTTACCTTTCCGTTGACCCAACATCACACCTACAGCAAAATCACTTGCATCACACATTAGTTCAAATGGCAAGTTCCAATCTGGTTCAATTATGATAGGTGCTGAGCTAAGTGCTTTCTTAAGTGTCTCAAAAGCTTTCAAACAATGTTCATCAAAAACAAAGGGTCGATCCACTTCCAATAACTGACACAAGGGCTTAGAAATTTTCGCAAAATCTTTTATAAAACGGCGGTAGAAACCCGCGTGTCCTAAGAAACTTCTAACACCTTTTACAGTTGTAGGAGGGGGTAGTTTAGCAATCACATCTAATTTAGCCCTATCGACCTCAATTCCTTTTTCTGAAATTCTGTGACCTAAGACTATACCTTCACGTACCATAAAATGACACTTCTCCCAATTAAGCACAAGGTTAGTCTCTTCACACCTTTTTAAAACATTCTCTAAGTTCTCTAAACAAACATCAAACGACTCACCAAACACAGAAAAATCATCCATAAAAATCTCTACCGTGCTTTCTATCATGTCTGAAAAAATAGCGGTCATGCATCTTTGGAAGGTAGCGGGAGCATTACAAAGACCGAACGGCATTGTCCGGAATGGAAATGTCCCATAAGGACACGTGAACGTGGTCTTTTCTTGGTCCTCCGGAGCTATAGTAATCTAGTTGTAACCCGAATACCCATCGAGGAAGCAATAGCATTCCTTCCCTGCAAGACGATAAAGCATTTGGTCAATAAAGGGTAATGGAAAATGGTCTTTTCGAGTTACCTTGTTTAACCGACGGTAGTCCATACACACTCTCCAATCAGTAACCGTTCTAGTTGGGATCAACTCGTTGTCGTCGTTTGTAATCACCGTCATACCACCCTTTTTGGGGACGCATTGAACCGGGCTAACCCAACTGCTATTTGAAATGGGGTAGATCACTCCAGCATCTAACCATTTTATGATTTCCTTTTTGACCACCTCTTTCCTTTTCGGGTTAAGCCTCATTTGGCACTCGATAGAATTTGTGGCTCCGTCCTCCAAGATGATTTTGTGCATGCAAAATGTAGGGCTAATTCCTCTTATGTCTGCTATGGTCCATCCAATAACCCTCTTATACTTTGATAAAACCTGCAAAAGCAAAGATTCATGTTCATTAGACAAATATGAAGAAATGATAACGGGTAAAGTATCGTTTAAACCCAAATAAGCATATTTGAAATGAGAAGGTAGAGGTTTCTTTTCCAATTCTAGAAGTTCAATGATGGAAGGTTGCAAGGCCTTCAAATTCGCTATTGTCGGCTGCAAAAACTCAAAACGCTCAAGTTGGGGCAAAATTGCGCCAGGATTCTTTTTCTGCAGCCTCCAAATCTGCTTCCAAGTCTTCCACCATCATTTGCTGGAGTTCCTCCATGATTGCTCCTATTGTAGAGCACTCCTCGACTTTATCCGGGAGACGCATCGCATCGAGCACATTGAAGGTTACCTGTTCATCATTGACCTTCATCGTGATCTCTCCTTTCCTAACATTGAAAACCGTATCTCCAGTTGCTAAGAATGGTCTCCCAAGAATGATCGGCACCTCAAGATCTGCTTCACAGTCCAAAATTATGAAATCGGCGGGAAAAATAAACTTATCAACTTTAACAAGCACATCTTCTATTTTTCCTTCCGGTTTCTTTATGGATCTATCAGCTAGTTGTAAAGTGACAGTAGTGGGACGAGCTTCTTACCTCCTATTGAGCAGGGGATGGTAAAACTTCTTGGGTCCTTACATTTAACAGGCAATAGATTCCCTAGAGCATCACTACTACACTTTGTCAAGGCTACCGTCTCATGCTCACCTAACTTCTTACGCCTAGATATGATGTCCTTTAAAAACTTAGTGTAGTTAGACATTTGTTCTAAAGCATCTATGAGAGGTATATTGATATGCAACTGTTTTAGAATCTCAAAGAACTTCTTAAAATGACCATCCTGATTCTTTTTAACTAGCCTTTGGGGAAAAGGTGGAAGAATCTTAATATTACCTACCTGTGGAGTACTGTTGGGCACTACTTGCTTACCTTTATCCGCCTTCTTATCTTTTTCTTCTGAACTTACAGGTTCTGCTTTCTCTTCTTGTTGTGGATTGGAGGTGGATGCAGGAACAGGTGTAACTACATGAGTTCCTTCGTCTGGAAGTGAGGGTCCTTCATAACTTAATCCGCTTCTTGTGATAACCGCCTTACAGTGCTCCTTTCCCTCACGATCTTGCTTCGGGTTTTCTATGTGTCCAGGCAATGTACCTTGGAGTCTCGATTTCTGGTCATTTGCAATCTGCCCCACTTGCATCTCCAAGCTTCTTATCGCAGCATCCGTTCTTGTCATGAACTCTTTCATCATGGCCTCCAAACTTGCGTTGCTACCACTTTGCTGAGTAGTATTTTGACCTCTTTGCTGATTGTATTGTTGAGGCTGCGACGCCGGTTGAGTTGGAAAACCAGGAAGAGTATAGTTTTGCTTGTATTGTTGAGCGGGTGTTTGTGCACTACTACTAGCTACTCCTTGGTTACTCCAGGAAAGGTTTGGATGGTGCCTCCATCCAGGGTTGTAAGTGTTTGAATACGGGTTTAAATTCCGTTGGGCACCTTGACCTACATAAAAAATAGACGCTGGATTAGCTGGACAGTTGTCATACAAGTGGTTATCACCACAATAGACACAAGATATATCTGAAATTTGTAAAATAGGAGAGGGTTCAGGTATCGCCGAAGTGACGCTTTTGGTTTCCTTCTCCATTGTCAACTGCTTTAACATTTGGTTCATAGCCGCCATTTGGGCTTGCACTGAAGCTACTGTGTCTAACTCGGAAGTAATCCAAGGTCGAATCCTCAGGGACTTGTTGCTTTTCAAAATCAAGTAATGCAGTGAAATAGTTCAAATATGCAATTGTGATTTAGGAAGAAAATAATGGTGAAATTTTGTTGTTTGGGGTTTTAACTATAAGGCAATTTAATGAAACTCAACCTCTTTGTCTCCTACCTTAGTTTTGAAGCAAAACATGGAAAATACACTATGTTGGGAAAATGCACCAGGCGCAATTCCTGACTTTTCTTCGGATTTGAGTTCTACTCTTTCACTACTGCTTTTGGTTGTTGCAGAGACTAGGGTAACCTACAATCATATTTCTATGTGTGATTACAATCCTAGAGAATATCTACCAACTCATTTGTATTATGGGTCAGAGGGCCTATTCCCAAGACCATGTTTTATGCGCTTATTCCTAAGTCACATCTCATATTGGTTTCCTATTATTTTACCTAACTCACATTTCCCAAGGTTGGGCTTTAGTGTATAAATCAAGTTCCCACTGGCCAAACGGAAAAAAGACGTAAAGAGAAGTTTTTAGAAACCAACCAAAAAAAGTGCCAGGCGCAATTTTGGACAAAATCCCGAGCGTGTTGAAAATCAAATCATTTGACTAAGGCATTCCACAAGGAGGTTGATAACTAATTTAGAACATAATTAAATGAAAGTAAATGCACGAAAACATAAAGAAAGTATTTTTTATTGAATTTAAATGAATAAACGAGCCGTACAAGGAGTTCTAGCTTAACCCTCTTCTCTCTCGAGCGTGAGGGGAGTTGAAACTCGCTAAAGAACTTTAAAAGAACATAATGAACAAAGAACGGAAGTAAGAACTCGAATTAAAAGCACTACGAAAGGTAAAAGCGTGAAAAACAAAGAAATGAACAACTAGAACATGAACATAAACCCTTGAAACGTGTTCTACAACTAGAGAGCATCTATAAGAAGATGAAATGAAGCTTGGAAGGGATGATTTGCTGAGGGATGGATGGCCTCCTTTTATAGCACCATAGGTTGGTTGAAACTCCCCTCCATTTTAGGTGGAAAAGGGTTGAGATTCACCTAACCACCTCTCTTGGACTTGGACTCACGGTTTTGAACATGTGGGAAATGTCCTCATTGCCCTTCATTAATCAAAACGTGCGTTTTGACAAATTGTCCTCCAAAAATGCGCCAGGCGCAATTCTGCAAAAGACAGAATTCTGTTATTTTCTTCCAACTTTGACCGCATTTATCTCATATTTTTCCTAAAGTACCATAGTTTGACTTTTATGCATAAATAATCTATGTATGTTCTACTTTAAGAATATATGGTCCTTTTTGGCAAATAATAATGGGAAATGGGTCAAAAACGTGGTCAAACAGGGCTACTGACACATGTTTCTGCAGTAAAAAGTCAACCGTAATACCAGCCACCGCTGCCGCCACCACCACCATCGGCCACGGCCGCCGTCGTCGTCGCCTTCTGCCACCATCATAGTCGAAAGTTTCTACCACCACCGTCGCAGTCGCAAGCTTTCGTCACCGCCGTCCCCAACGTTGCTGTATTTGTAGGCCACTGTCACAGCCTTCATCACCGTTGTAGCCTTCATCACCGTCGCACTTGACCACCGTCACCGCCGTCAACCGCCGTCGCTGTTTAATGCTTCCCGTGGGTTCACCGGTTCGCTGTTTGTGGTTCATTTTCCATTGAAGGTGTGGCTGCTAGGGTTTCTAGTTTCAGAAAACACACGGTCCGGTTCAGTTGGCCCAGTTCAGCCGGTTCAGTTCAGTTGGTCCATTTCAGCCGTTCAGTTTAGTTGATTTGTTCGGATTGAATCAATTCGGTTGTTTGTTATGGCTGCGAAGAAATCAACTGTAGCATCTGAGATTATCCCAATGCTACGAAAAATTACAGAACATAAGTTAAATGGATCAAACTATTCTTCATGAAAAATAAATGTTTGTGTTTTTTTGCGAACTATTGATATGGACGATCACATAACTTAAGATCTTCCTAAGGATGAGAACCAGAAAGCTTGGTTGTGGGATGATGCTCGACCGGTTCTGCAGATCAAGAATTCGTTTGAGGGTGACATTATTGGCATGGTCAATGAGTGTGAGTCCGTTAAAGAATTGCTTAAATACTTGGAATTCCTTTATTCTGGAAAAGGAAATGTTAGTCAAATATTTGAAATCTGCAAGCGCATCTACCAACCAGAGTGTGGTGACCAATCGCTTACAAGTTAGTTTATGGAACATAAAAATACTTATGCATAGTTTAATGCATTACTCCCAGATAATAATGATGTAAAATTTCGACTTGTCCAACGCGAACAAATAACATCTATAAGTTTTCTTCTTGGTCTTCCACCTAAATTTGATGTGGCCAAAGATCAATTACTCTCTGGTTTGGAAGTCACAACTCGTCCTGTCATCTCAGTCTAATAGTGCTTTGGTTGGACGTAGTACAAATGCATACTCAGGTAATACCTACCAAGGAAATTCCACGACTTTGAATACTCAACGATGGAATTCTAGTGCTCCAAAATCTAATTCAGGAGATGTCATTACATGCAATTATTGTCATAAGTTTGGACATACAAAGCGAGAATGCAGAAAGCTATTTAATAAAGGTCAAAGAATACAGTCTGCATATGTTGCACATACTTCTAATAATGCTGGTGAGTTAGTTACGATTCCTGCGGAAGAGTTTGCTATGTTCCAACAGTATCAAGAGTCATCGATGGCATCGTCCTCTAATCCGATTACAGCAATCGCTGAATCAGGTAACACCAAAAAATGTCTTCGTTCCTCCGCGACAAAATGGATCATTGACTCTGGCGCGACAAATCATATGTCAGGTAATCCTAATTTATTTGCTAATTTCTCCCCATCTACATTGTTGCCTGATGTTACCATAGCAGATGACACCACTTCTCATGTTCTTGGCTGCATCTTTCCAAATCGCTTTCATTGACCTATGTCTTAAATCTACCACAATTTTCATTTAATTTAATCTCTGTCAGTAAACTTACTCGTGATCTCAATTGTGGTGTCTTATTTTTCCCTGGTTATTACTTATTTCAGAATCTTACGATGAAGAAACTATTGGTAAAGGGCGTGAATCCAATGGCCTCTACACATTTGATACACAAATCCTTACAACTACTGTTTGCACTCGAGTACTATCTCTTTTCCAAGAACATTGTCGTTTAGGTCATCCATCTCTCTCTGTGTTAAAAAGTCTACGTCCTCAATTTCATAGTATGAATTCTTTAGATTGTGAGTAATGTCAATTTGATAAGTTTCATCGTCTCAGTTTGTATCCTAGAGTCAATAAATGAGCTAATGCTCTTTTTTAATTAGTTCATTATGATGTTTTGGGTCCTTGTCCTATTGAGTCCAAAAATTGGTTTCGGTATATTATTACCTTTGTCGATGATTTCTCTCGTGTAACTTGGTTATATCTAATGAAACATTGTTCTGAATTACTTTCTCATTTTCGTAACTTTCATGTTGAAGTTCGAACTCAATTTGGTGGCCGTCTTAAAGTTCTACGAAGTGATAATGTCAAAGAATATTTTTCTGGTGCTCTTGGGTCTTATTTGAGTGAATATGGTATTCTTCATCAATCCTCGTGTGTGGATACTCCGTCTCAAAATGGAGTTGCAGAAAGGAAATATAGACATCTTCTCGAAACAACAAGGGACTTAATGTTTCAAATGCATGTTCCAAAATATTTTTGGGCCGATGTTGTTTCAACGACTTGCTTCTTGATTAATCGCATGCCTTCATCAATTCTTAAGGGTGAGATACCTTATCGTACTCTATGTCCTACGCAACCTTTATTTTCTCTTAAGTCTAAAATATTTGGTTGCACATGTTTCGTTCGGGATGCTCGTCCCCAGCTCACCAAATTAGATCCTAAGTCATTGAAATGCATTTTTCTTGGTTATTTTCTTGTTCAAAAAGGATATCGATGTTATTGTCCTGATCTCAATAGATATATTGTCTCTCATGACGTTACGTTCTTTGAAGATACTCATTTTTCATCATCCTTGAGTACCAGTCAGGGGGAGCATTCATAGGAAGATGATGACTTTCTTGTCTATTTCATTGTCTCTACTTCCACTGAAATGCTTCCAAGCAATACATCTCCGCCTATGCATGATTCCTCTCTCCCAACTGTTACTCAAGTTTATTCTCGCCGGTAACCTCCTACAGACTCATGCCCTATACCAGCAGCTTCCTCGTCCGTGGATCCTGGAACAAGTGATGACCTTCTTATTGCTCTTCGAAAAGGTAAGCGTAAGTGTACGTATCATGTTTCTTCTTTTGTTTCATATAACCATTCGTTCTCATCTACTTATTCGTTTCTTGCATCTCTTGAGTATGTATATGTTCCTAAAACTGTTCATGAAGCTTTGTCTCATCCTGGTTGGTGGGCTGCTATGTTGGAGGACATGACTGCCTCAGATGATAATGGTACTTGAGATTTAGTGTCTCTTCCTCCAGGAAAGAAACCTATCGTTTGTAAATGGGTGTTTGCTGTTAAAGTTCATCCTGATGGATCAATTGCTCGTTTGAAAGCTCGTCTTGTTACTGAAGGATATGTGCAGACTTATGAAATTGATTATTTTGATACTTTTTCTGTGGTTGCTAAATAAGCTTCTGTCAGGTTATTCATTTCCTTAGCATTTATTCACCATTGGCCCTTGCATCAGCTTGATATTAAAAATGCATTCCTCCATGGTGATCTTTAAGAAGAACTATATATGGAACAACCACCAGGTTTGTTGCTCAGGGGGAGAATGGAAAGATATGTCGTCTTCATAAATCCTTATATGGGTTGAAACAAAGCCCACGAGCATGGTTTGGAAAATCCAGTTAGGTGTTTGAGGACTTTGGAATGAAAAAGAGTAAGTCGGACCATTCTGTTTTCTATAAAAAAGAGTATGGTATTATCTTGCTAGTTGTATATGTTGATGATACTATGATTACTGGTAATAATTCATCCGACATCCTATCACTCAAAACTTTTCTCCATAGTCAATTTCATACTAAGGATTTGGGAGTGCTGAAATACTTCTTAGGAATTAAGGTAATAAGGAGCAAGAAGGGAACTCTCTTATCACAGAAAAAATATGTACTTGACCTATTAACTGAAATAGGAAAGTTAGGTGCTAAGCCACGTAGTACCCAATGATACCTAATTTATAACTTACAAAGGAAGGGGAGTTGTTGAAAGATCCTGAAAAGTATAGGAGGTTAGTTAGGGAAGTTGAATTACCTTACAGTTACGACGCCAGACATAGCTTATCCAGTCAGTATTATGAGTCAATTTATGAGTTCTCCTATGACTGACCATTGGGCGCATTGGAACATATTCTATGTTATTTGAAAGGTGCTCCTAGACGTGGTTTGTTATATAAAGATCACGGTCATCTTAATATTGAATGTTTTTCAGATGCTGATTGGGCCGGTTCTAAAGAAGATAGAAGATCAACCTCAGGATATTGTGTATGTTGGAGGTAATTTATTTCTTGGAAAAGTAAGAAACAAAATGTGGTGTCGCGTTCGAGGCTGAATCAGAATATAGAGCTATGGCACAGTCGGTGTGTGAATTAGTATGGATATATCAGCTTTTGACTGAATTGGGATTTGGCATCACCACTCTAATGAAACTTTGGTGTGATAATCAAGCAGCTCTCCATATTGCATCTAATCCAGTATTTAATCAATGAACCAAACACATTGAAGTTGATTGTCATTATGTACGTGAGAAAATACAGCAAGGATTGGTGGCTACAGGATATGTGAAGACTTGAGAGCAGTTAGGAGATATCTTTACTAAAGCATTTAATGGAGCACGAATAGGTTGTCTGTCTAATAAGTTAGGCATGATTAACATATATGCACCAACTTGAAGGGGAGTGTTAGAGTATATATATTAGTATATTTTATTCTATTGTATTAATATGTATTAATTTGTCATTTACCTTATTCTTATAGGATTAGGTCAACTTTATATATTTGTCTATATATATAGACTTTAATAATGAGAATAAGTCACATTGGATTCTCTCAAACCTTAGTCTCTACACTGCCAATATCAAACCAAGGCCTCCCTTAGGGGTTCCTTTAGGAGTCAAAGCAGTCCAATTGTTAACTTCTAAACCATATATAGTATCGATCACCCGTTCCCACAGGGCATCATCTTCTTGAGTGAAGCGCCAAAACCACTTAAGGATAAGAGCATGATTTCTCTATTTGAAGGAACCTATAACGTCTATCCCCAAGTCACTAGAAGTGAGGGGGAGGGGTGTCCACTCCAATTTGACTAGATGACTATACGAATGAAAGTCCCCACCATCCAAAAAACAAAGCTCTCACTAATGTGTCTATTTCTTGATCCCCACTAGATCTTTTAAGGAGGATAAGTAGTATAAAGGTAGTCTGTTAAGGATAGATTGAACAAAGTTAATCGACCACCTTTTGAGAGGAGGAGGCATTTCCACTTTTTTAACTTTACTCTAAACTTATCCCCCGTGGGCTCCCAACAACCAAGAGTTTTGGGGTTTCCTACTAAGGGAAAACCTAGGTAGTAGATGGGGAAAGATTCTGTTGCGTATCCCAGAGAAGCAACATTGTTATTCAAAATAGTTTCACTAATGTTTATTCCCACAAGAGACATTTTGGCAACATTAAGGGAAAGACCCAAGGAAAAGATGAACAAAGAAATGAACCTCCACCAATTTAACAAATCATCTTTGGAGCCATGGCTGAATATGATTGTATCATCGGTGTATTGAAGATGGGTTAGAGGAACTTGCTTGTTGCCTACCAGGAAACCTATGAAAATTTTCTTCTCTTGACAAAAATGAACTAAACATCTTAAAGCATCCCCAATTATTGTGAAGAGGAGAGGGGAGAAGGTGCAACCTAGTCTAAGGTTGAAATTTTTCCTTTAGATCTTCCATTGATCAAAACACCCAACATAAGAGGTTGTATTGCAAAGGTTTTACAAATTAGATGATAAAGGAAGGAAATGTTGTGCCATAGCCTCTCAACTTATTCTCAAATAGCCTGAATTTTTTTAAATGAGGATATTGTACCATCTGGTACATTACAATCTTGAAAGTCTTAAGGTGGTGTTTGGCCCACGGGTTCGGAATCAGTAGCATGGATTTGTGTAACCTGGGGGTTTGATGTTGGGGTGTTGTACAGCCTAGGTTTGTGTAGCCTATGTTTGGGGTGCAGGGTTGGGTACCCTGGCTTTATGTAGTCTGTGTTTGGGGTGTAGGGTTGGGTAGCCTAGGTTTGGCAGAAATTTTTTATTTGTTTCTTAAAAAATTGTTAAGTATTTGATATAGTTTAATTAAGTTTTTAAATGTGTTTTAGAAGGCAATTAATCTATCTATTTCAAAATTTACATTTGTTAATTTATATATTTTTCAACCATAATTTTCTTCATTTTTTCTGTTGAATTGCCACGTAAGTTTAATTTTAAAATCAGACAAATAGTTCACTATAATTTGGAGCAAGATCCTATAATTTGAAGTCAAAAAAATTGTTTTATTTGAAACAAATGTGTTCATATAACATACATAATACTTGTACATTTAATTATAAATACATAAGACATTCTACAAAATTAATTATAATTACTTAATATATTCCACAAAATTACATCATAGGTTCCTAACATATCTAATATAGTCCATAAATTTACATAATAGACAACATAATTAAAAACTTTAAAAGTCTTGGAATACGTACCGGTTCACAAACTTACGTTGTATCCAACATGTAATTACAAAAAAATAAGCTTAAAAATTCTTGTAGTAGCAAGTTAGTCCACAAAATTATATCATATAAAAAATATATGAAGATATTGTTAGAGTATCACGATTATGGGTTCTTTCCAAGTAGACGCATGCAGTACCTGTACTTCCAATTTGGTGGGAAGTCAAGGAATGTGTTCACCTTATTGGAGTCTGCAAGTAAAGTTTCTCCGACTACTAAAGAGTCATCCAATGTCATTCCAGGGACGGACTCAAGTTCTGCAAACACTCATTTCCTTTGAGCTGAGGCCCTTTCATCTCTTTCGTTTGGCCAAGTTGCGATCTTGTCGAGAACAACTGTCTGTATGCGCATCCCTGATTGGACTACTCCAACCAAATCCCCAGACGAACATTGCTTCCTCTTACTCGTTCTTGATGTCCCTGTGCCATCCGGCTTGCTCGAAGGGGTCAATGGTATGTCTTCCCTGAGAATGTAATTGAAGGCTGGGGGTTCTGGTATGTAAGGTTCTTCGTTCTGCATATTCAGGTCCTCGTCTACACCTAGATTTGTAGTAGATGTCATGTCAGATGGAGTCTTCGCGCCTGCACCTGTGGCCCTATCCTTCCCAAATACAGTGGCAAGGTCATCAAAGTAAGGGAATGACTTGTTTCGAAGACCCTTGGTATTCGGATGAGTCTGCACATATTCACGCAAGCGTAAATATAACAGACTATTAATTAAAGTATTAATGCTTGTATTCGTCGTACCTTGACCCATTCATCGTACACATCATTCTTTGTCTCAGTGCATTTAAGTTCATCGTTCTAACCGAATCCACTGCACGCTGGTCCCATCATCTCAACAATAGCAGTATATTGTTTCTTTAGAATTTTGACTCTCGATTCTAAGTGGGGGTTCACTCGTATGCGGATCCTGGAATTTTTTCTCTCATTAATTTTTCAACCTGCACTCAATAACCGGGCCTGAATGTCCCATTATCTCCCCTCCAGCCACCTGATTACACTAGTTGCACCAGACATTCAACTAACTTCTCGTCCTAAAATGAGTTCCATACATGTTGGATTTGGTACCATACTCTACCATTGACACTAAAACACGTGCAAAAAATGAAAAATACATTTAATTATGTAATATGTTTATCACAATTCACATGCATACATTCATATATATAAGTAGTTCAAAATACAACATCCTACAAAATTATATTTTAACGCGTCGTACATAATACAACAAAACATATTTATGCATTCGACCATTGAGCAAACATCTCGTTTGCGAGGCTATCTCTCAATGCAGTCTATGTAGTAGTTGTTTCGACAAAGTTTATGTTATCTCCACTGGAACCATCAAATTCATTGACAACAGGACACACTTGCTCGAATGATGGATCTGGACCCATTTCTCTACACATCAAGTTATGTAACAGGCAACATGCTGTTATGGTTCTACGCTGTATCTGAACGGGGTAATATGATTTTCCTCGTAGGATTGCCCACCTTCCCTTTAGAGCGCCGAAAGCCCTCTCGATAACATTTCTTGCAAAAAAATGTCTCATGTTGAATAGCTCTTTTGGAGTAGTTGGTTCGTTTCCCCCACTCCATTCAGTCAAATGGTATCATTCTCCACGATATGGCACCAAGAATCCTTCGACATTTGGGTAACCAGCATCAGACAAATAATAGCACCCTGTGGTGCATGGATGAATAATTTTTTTTAATTGACAACATGGTATATGCTATATGCACTTTGCAACACTAAGCATCATCTTACCCCTTGGGACATTCAGACCAATAGGTCGAGATACTGCATCTCTTAGAACTCTTGAATCGGATGCGGATCCTTCCCACCCAGGCATAACAAATATGAACTGTCCATTCTGGGAGCACACAGCAAGCGTGTTCGTTGTAATATCCCCCTTCCTATTTCTATACCTCGGGCGATCGCCCGACAGATACGTTCACTTTTATGTGTGTGTCATCTAATACACCTAGGCAATTCTGTTATGCAGAGATACAAACCTTGGATAATTGATTTTAAAAACATCATTTCTATTAAGAACTTAGTTTATTTCTTATACCTAAAACCAGTGCCACCTCTTGTCCGTGCAAGAGTTAGTAACTGGCCCGGGTGTCTTCAAAAGGACATTGTGAAGTCTAAGTATGACATTTAGGACAGAGTTAAAATGTCTAGACACCGTCTCGCTGAACCTTGCAAATTGTCGCCTTACGACTCTAATCTTAACATCATGTGCTAGGATATGGAGAAAAATAGTGACCATCTCCTCGACATCCACATATTGAGTCGCTGTCAACTCCCCCGTTGTCCTAAGCAAGGTACATAGTATAGCGAAACATGTCCTATCCATCCTCGTACTTTCTCGACATGATAAATCGTCTGCATGAATAAGTCGGAAGAAAATCAGTTGTCTAATTTGGTGTCTAAAGTATGGTGATTGATTCTCTATCCTCTTTTGGCTCTTTAGTACGATATCTAAGACTACTATGAACTGACGTTGTGTTGTACATATGACAGTTAATATTGCAATCTACTCATGGGGTTCTATGTCCATGTCCATTACTAATAATTTTCGTTAAGGTCCTGAAACAAAAGGATTCGATACATGAGCCTCACAAATTTTTAATGAAACTACTTCCTACATAAACTACAAGTATTCCAAGTATAAACCATATTGCTAACAATCTGATAACATAAAATCTTCCTTCATATCCTCCTACGTGGTGAGTACTTCTTGTGGGTTGGATGATAAAACCATGATTACTAGGTCCTAGATCAGTCGATTGGCCAACTGTGGCTACAATGTAGGCATACTCAGCTTCTTTTAGTGTCAAATATGACTTGTGCACAGACAAATACGAAATAGAATTTCGTTTTTCCCATATCCCTAATATGTAGAATAAAATCAGTTTACATCTACCCCTAAGGAATTGATCTATCATTGCTTCCCATAACATTCCCAAAATAAGTTGTCATTCATTATTTAATCATAGTTCCCATGGTCACTTAATTAGAAGCATATTTTAGTAAGTTGATTTTAAAATTAATTGTTACTTATTATTTCAAAATATTATCAGAGTTATGAATAGAATAGTCCATATTTATGACACCACTTTTCCAATCATAGATAGTCCGACTTTAAAAAAAAAAATGCAACCATTTTAAAATAATCTGGACTCGTTATTTTAAAATATTATCATGATTATAAACTACTAATATAAAATATTATCTACTTTTCAATTATTATATTAGGATCAAATATTTTGAAACATATTAAGCAAAAAAAAAATTCTCAAATTTTACGGTCATTTTTAAAATAATGGTACTGAAGGGATGTGAATCCCGGAGCGGAAGCAGACCGTTGTTCGTGATATTTGGGTAACAAAATCAATATTCAAAGAAGAAAAACAGGAGAAAAATTATACCTTTGAAGAACTTTTCTTCAATAAATTTCCCTCGAACACCACCACTGAATCTTCCTTGCTATCCTCTTGGGTTTCGAGATCACGCTTGTGGGAGCGTTTCTTTGGAATGAGAGGGAGTGTTGAGAGAGCTTGAGAGAGATAGGAGTTCTGTATTTTTTGTTCTGTACCTCTGTGTTTTTGCAGAAGTGCAAAAAAGGAAGAACAAAAAACAGTGACGTGGGAGTTACCGCACGTCACTTAACTGCCCACTCCCCTGCAATTTTGCAGGGGAGTTAATTATTATATATTAATATTATTAATTAATATATATAATAATTAATATATATATATATAATTTATTAATTAATCATATTAATTAATAAATATAATTAATTATTAATCCAATTAATAATTAATTAATTAATATATATATAAATCAAATAAATAATTAACACTTAATTATTTATTATAAAATTAAAATCATATTCTAAAACATTTCTCTCGCATAACCTATAGTTGTAATGTACATCTTATGCACATTATTTTCAACCTATAGTTTTAATATGAATCATATTCATATTAATTTTATTTGAATCTCATTTAAATAATTTCTCTCATAATATATTATAATGTAATATACATATAATCCCTTAAGTAATTTGAACAATTCAAATTCTTCCAAAAACTTAATCCTCGTTTTATCTGTTATGAGCTAGCAAAGGGACCTAATGGACCTACAGATCAGAAGCTCCAACGATGCAAGATTAATCGGTCAAACTCATTGACCGAGTTAATTAAGATTCATTAACTATGGGTCATTCCACTAAAGACCCGTAATTGCACTCTTCTCACTGCAGAATGTTTTCGTGTCCATGGATATACGACCATTAATGACGAGTCAATTCTTCATGAGTGCTCGTAACTCAAGTTGGGTCAAATTACCGTTTTACCCCTAAGTTATATCTTACTCCTTAAATACCACTGCTCCTCTAATGAACAACCTGGTTATGGTCCGACCAATAACCGGAAGTCCCTCTCGGGCCAATGAGAGGGTGGGGCCCCTTGTTCAAGTCCCAGCGTCAGCATTTAAGGGAACACTCATCTACTCCCCTAAAGTCGAAGAGGAGTGAATTCCATCTTGTGAAGTTATGTTCCCAGTTCCCCACTCGGTCTCATCTCCAAAATGGTAGGAATGTTGAGTCGGCAACTTGGGCCACTCTCACCCATACATATCAAAGGACGAGCCCTCACGGGCAGGAGTCTATAACTCACTCAAGATTGAGACTGAGTTGCCTGGTCGTCCTAAGAAACAACAATCTATTAGTTAACGGTGTTACATCTAAAGATTGACTATTTCGTGGTCCAGTCTTATACAAACTCATTGTATAGGATACCTCCACTCGCATGTCTCCACACGAACGACCTGGATCGAGTCGTCTGTAACCTTTACAGAGTGGGCCGTATCCATAGTGTTGCCAGGATAAAGTACCCAGCCTTATCCATATACTATAAACCCTTTAGGTTATTCACGGGACATTATCCACTTGTATATCAGGGTATATCAAATATATACCTCGTATATCATGGGTATATCAAATATATACCCAGTATATCAAATATATACCTAGTACATATACTGTCCCGGTTTCACTAAAATAACCTTGGATGTTTAGTTTATTGGATTTTGGACAATGCAATGCTATGAATTCAACGACAAATTTATTGAATATACATTTGTTTTTACACAAAATACAAACACCCAACAGGTGCAACCATTGCAACTGAAAACATATTTTAGTAAAACCATTTTGCAACCATTTCAAAATAGTCTTTATTGAATATTTTAAAAAATTATCATGGTTATAAATGAACAATATAAAATATTATCTACTTTTATTATCTACTTTTCATTTATTATATTAGGATCAAATATTCTAAAACATATTAATAAAAAAAAGTCTCAAATTTTACCGTCATTTTTAAAATAATGGTATAATCATTGCAACTTAAGGCATATTTTATTAAAATCATTTTGCAACCATTTCAAGATAATCTTTATTGATTATTTTAAAATATTATCAGGGTTATAAATTAGTATTATGAAATATTATATAATTTTTGTTGATTATATTAGGATCACAGAAAAAATTAATTGCAAACTTAGACATATTTTAGTAAAAACATTTTATAACTGTTTTAAAATTAATTGTCAGTTATTATTTAAAAACACTATCAAAATTATGAATATAACAATCTAAATTTATAAGACTATTGTAAAAAATAATTGTTATTTGATCGAGTTCAAATGTTCTAAAACATATACCTAGAAATCTAATCTTAGCAAAAACATTTGTACATTCATTTACAAATATCATTATCATTCATTATTGGAAAATATTATCAAAGTTATATGTATAAGAATATAATTTAATTAACCACTAGTTTTAGCATAATTTATTTATAAAAAAAAACAATCTTAGCATTCATTCCATGTCTTGAATACTTGCTGTTGTGATCTCATCCATTTCATTTTAAAAGAACATCTAAATTTCTCTTATTGTTATGAAAGATATGTAAATAAGACAATAAAATTGGCATAATAAATTATAATATAGTAATGTCCAATACAGATGTAAGCTAAAGTTGAATCATAATACAATAAGTTAAAAACAAAGGTTTGAATTGCAAACATAAATGAGTAATGAGCTTGAACAACATATAAAATTAATAACTATAATGGTATGTGCACATAGCAAAACACTAACAGATGAACCAATGCGTAAATATAGATTGGAAAATCGAATATTACGTAAATGCAAAGATGTGAGGTCGAGAGGGGCAGAGATGACGTAATGAATGGTCTCACGAACTGCAAGGAACATGAACAATATAATAAGTAGGTGAGTGGGGGCGCAAAAAAAATAGATAAAATGAGAGGAGAGTACCTTAGGAAGCTATGATCCATGTGAAATGCATGCTGCTAAATAAGAAAGGCTTGTATTAAGAAGGTAATAAGAACAAGAATAAGGGAAAAAATTAAAGTGAGAATAAATAGGTTAGGTCATGCAATAAAAATAAAATAGATAAAATAGAAGAAGCAAAATTTTGAAGTTTGGCCTCAAGATTCGTTGCTCATATATTTGAATAAAAACTAGTATGAGATCCAACATCAACTACTCACATAATGTAATATTGCAAATCAAAAAGATACATTACAGCTCATGGGAGATAAATTCATTTTACAAAGCATCACCAAGTAAGTGTTAAGGAAGGAAAAAAAAATTACAGTAACAATGAATAAGTTAGGTCATGTGTTAAAAAAAAACTATGTATAAGAAGGAGGAATTTTAAAGTTCGACCTCAGTTTCGAACCATTGCACATACACGGTGAATCAAACAAGAAGTATGAGATTCAACACAAAGAATGGAAAATTTGAAACACAAAATATACATAATACAACTTACCATAAACAAAGGCAGAATGGGTGGCAAATAGAAATTACAAAGAAAAGTCCGAGTGTTGGGGGTGAAAAGAGGTGAATTTATAGGGGATGTGGTTTGTCGCTACAGGTTTGCGACGTGGAGTGTCGACTTTCTTCCCGAGAGGAGAAAAAATGGAGTGGCCACCAGTCTTTATTTAGGGAGTGACTGGCCACCTGAAATGCATGGATAAGTTGATCTGCACAAAAAGATTTAGGTTCGGGTGTCTTTTGTGTATGGGGAAGGTATTAGCACCTCACAACACTCGTTCACTGAACGATAATTTATTTTTTTGTATTATTTTCAAGAAAAATGGCCCTTAATAAAAAAAATGTTTTATTTTATTTTTAAATGTCTCGTGCTTAATTGGTCCTTATTCTTAAGATAAATAAGGAACAAATAATTATGGATGGCTTAAAGCCATTAAGAAAATTTTAATCATTTGAATTTAATTTGGCCTTCCAAAATAAATTCATCACCTCAAGAATATTAGAGGATCAACCTTTCGAATTCCCCCAATTTCCGTCATAGGAATTTTTTTAGAAAAAAAAATTTAATGACGAGATTTAATTTGTTAACTCTTATAAATATCACGAAGGAAATACCTTTATGAGATGCTCATTTTTTAAATGCTTTTCTTTTCACAACAAAATTTTCCTTATAAGGAAAAAGTCTTACACGAGACAACGAAGACATGTTTTCTTTATTTTTTTTAAGAAAGATAAATTTATTTACTTCAAAATGATAAAAACAATGAGAACAATTTGCATTTTAGTGGATTATTTTATTCAAAAAAGACACATAGATAAAAATCAAATTTATTTAAAAAAAACGTCTCTCTAGGGAAAGATAATAAAAATCAAATCTCGGCCTCCCGAAATATTGACCTTTACCCTCAAGAATCCCAGAACGTCGGCCTCCCGAACATTTCAAGGTTCTCTCGTTGGGACTTTCCTTTACAAAGTAAATGTATTTGTTTTTTTAAGGAAAAAAAAAACTTAGCTTAAAGAACAAACGGAAGAGAAGAGATAAAAACATAAACATCATATAACTCCCCCGAGCTAGCATAAACTTTGATCCGAATATCGTTAACTAATACACATAAAATGGTCAATATATGTATATATGTCTATTCCAAAAAACCTAAACATCGTATGACTAACACGAGCTAGCATAAACTTTGATACAAATATCGTTAACTAATATGCATAAAATGGTCATTATATGCATATGTCTTTTCCATACCATAATAATAAATAATGATCTTAAAATGAATCACATGTTCACTAGTAATCTTCAACAAAGACTTTAATATGAATAAACGAAGAAACGCAAGCCGAATCTTTATTTCAATGCAAACATGGTTAAAACTATGAATATACAAAGAAGCACAAGCTAAGTTATTATTGTTTTAGGAAGAAAATATTGTTTTAACATAATGCAAGAAGATGATAAAACTAAACTACCCTTTAAAATAAACTAAAAAAAAACAGTTTTGAACTTTCTCAAGTAATCTTTTTCCTTATCTACGTATATAAAAAGAAATATACCTCAAAGTTAGTGGATGAAAATGTAATATCTACTTCGTGAGTGAGGAGCATGTCATTGGAGGCTATAGAGTTACGACGATCTCGATGATGTGGAGAAGTGAAAAAGAAAAAAAAAAGGTTGTTGGGATTTTGCACTGGTGAGGGAAGAAGAAAATGTAAAGCAGAATCAAAAAAATCCCAGCCCACCGAGAAAAAAGAAAACCCTCCCCTTACTTCAAAACATTTTCCCACTTCATAGGCATTGAAATCTAATTTTGTTAAGGGAAAAAAAATCAAATAATTAAATCTAATTAAAGAAAGATTTGTTTTATTTTTAAAATCCTCAAAATCTTAACAAAAAAAGAAAGAAATATAATTACTAAAAGCCTCATTATTTTTTTACCATTTTTGTTAAGTCAAATCAAAAAGGTTTTTCCTAAAAAAACTCATTTGCCTCCCAAATATCGACCAAAATGGGAAGATTATTTCCCTCTTTTTTTTTTTACTACTTTTGATCAATCAAGTAAAAGATTTTTCCAGAAAAAGAATTTTTATTTTATCTTCCTTAAAGATTTTATCCTTAGAAAATGAGTGAATCAAAATATTTTTATTTTCCCTTTTTTTATAAAACATCACAAAGAAAATATTTGTCATCAATTAAAATAAAAGTTCTAGAGGGAGAAATATTAAAGACTAAAAATAAAATATAAATAAAATACAAATATAAATACAAATAAAAAAGAAATAATGAAATGGAATGCCGAACAAATTTAGGGGTCTACATGGTTAGTTGAGGAGGTGAAGGTATTTATTATCCATCCATACAAGTTAATTAACATCTCAACCACCATGACGAATATAAAAGAGAAGTAAATTGAACTTCACAGAACATAGAAGTAATAAGTGAATTATATTTCAGATTTTCAAACAAATAAAAAAAATTAAAAATAAAATAGGAATTATTTTTATAAAAGTTATTAAATATCCCAACTACCATTTCATTTCATGGGGATGAAGAAGAATAAATTGAAACTATAGAAGTAAATGGATATGAGGACTATCTTTAATGCAATTGGTGGTAGGAATACGAATAAAAAATCAAATATTATTGAATAACAGAAACCTCATACATGGAACAACAAAGAACATAGCAGAACATGAAAACATGGAACAATAAATCACAGGCAACAAGAATATAACAATGCCCACAATATGAATCACAAACATCTAATCATATCTATGTACTCAGAAAATTAAAAATAATGGTAACAAAATAGAAACAGAGGACATCAATGGCAAACCTACTCCAAAATTAGTCTTGGAAGGAAGTTGAGAACCAAATGAAACTTCAAACTACATCAGAGAAACAGTTTAAAAGGAGATTAATAATTACATCAATCGGAAAAAAGGAAAAGGAAGCAAATATGGGAAGGAAGCATAAAAATTATAGATGATACAATAACATACAAAAATTTCAGAAAAGGTTCCTCATCATCAGCCGTAAAGGATAGAAAACAAACCTGTTTGAAGACCCTCCCCTGCCAAGCTCTAACAACCCCATCAATTATCCTACCAAGCCTTCATCTGAGAAGAATCATGTTCTGTTCTTGGGATAATTGGAGGCGGCAAGAGATGAAATGTTGGGGTAATTTGAGCGACAAGGGATCGGATTTGGGATTAGGGTTTCTACAGGGTGGCTATGAAATGATGGTAGCGCAAGAGAGGGAAATAGATGAAGAGATTGAGAACGTAACACAAAGGCAGTAGATCTGAAGAAAAACGAAACCAAAATCATAAATCTAAAGAAATGGAAAACTGAAATCATAGATCTGAATAAATACGACACCAAAATCGTAGTTATGGAGTTGGGGGAGAGGAGGAAGAAAATTGAAATCATGCGGCGTGAATGGTTAGAATGAAGAGGTGGTTGGAGATTTCGATGAGGGTTTTTGAACAATGATTTTGCATGAGGAAGAATGAGAGAAATTAGTAATAAAATTTAGAAGAAATTCATAATAGGAAGGTGAGAGATAGAAGAGAGAAGCTAGAACCCTAATCCGTATGAAGAAGGCAAGAAGACAGATGAAGAATGAAAGGAGAAGACGAGGAAAAGAGGAAGACCAAACCTGTGTTGCAAACCAAGGGATTACAGAGTATTCTACTCCAAGCTTCAAATTAATTCATGGACTTCTCTACCCATTGAGCCAAACGTGGGGTTAGCTCAAGATACCAAACCCAGCCCAAGCCAACCCCACGGGCCAAAACACCCCTAAGTACCTTTTTGCCATTCTTGGGGTTACCTTGTCTAGTTGCAGCCACTTCCTCTCACTCCTTGGGGTCCACTTGTCTCCATCCTAATTTTGTCCCAAATTTCATTCTTACACTTGGATCCAATCTTCTTGATTCATTCTTGGTCCAAGATTTAAACCATTTGTATTATAGAAGGCACAAATGATTTGATTTAAATTTGTTAAAATGTCTTCAATGGCAGTCATCCTTCTATCCAATCCTTCCAAGGAAGAATGTGTCGTTGGCCATCAAGAATGGAAGCCTGAAGCTCACAACCTGTCAAAGTGTCACTTACTTTTCTTGCAAAATATGGCTGGACACCATCCTATATTGGGTGAACACAGCTCTCATACCACTTTAATGTGAAAGTTCTTAAGAGAATATCATTGATGGTTGAATGAGTGGGCAAGCTTTTTTCATAACCATCAACCAGCGACCAATTGACCCAACTAAAGAAGTAAACAATAAGCATCTTGTTACCACTAAACACTGTCGTGGTAAAATACAAAGCTTAGACACTGAAAAAATACATAAAAAACGAACAAACAACCTACATTACATTTCCATTTTTTGCCAACTTTATCATAAGATGTCAGTTGCCAATGACAAGAGCCCATATTACGTATTTCTATCTGAAAACTGTATCTAAATAGAGAACACGAATTGTAGGAAAATAAGAAGTATGCCTTGATACTACTCAAGCCAGGAATTTTCAATACAAATTAAGGTCATTGCACTGATTAGCACTTGGATGATAAAATGTTATCGACAACACTCCACTTATATTGTACAGATACTGAAGTTGGAGTAAAGCTTCTGAATAAATACGGGCCAAATACCAATATAATCTAGAAAGAGAAACTCTAACTAGAAACCAAAACGTAAGAAAACCGAACAAATAAGGTAAGAAACGGGATGAGATATCATATAGAAGTGTTCAACTCTCAAGCACATGCATACTCATAGTTGATGAGAGTCTTACAGCTATAAAAACCTTTATGAGCAATTGTGAAAGGCATGGCTCGTCAATGTCTCGCACAATCAAACCTACTTTCTGCAAACTGACAGCGCCGACTTTTCCACAAGTCCATTGCTCGTCAGCTTCCCCACCACAAGACATCACAACCCAGAAAACCCATAATCCCCCTTCTTCCTCGCCTCAACCATTGCCAGGGAAAGGTCAAATGAATAAACATCAATACTACAGCAAGGAACATATAAATGATAACCCTGAATGCCCCAGAAGAAATAACCGACTTTCACAAACATATAATCACCACTAACAAAAAAAATGATAACCTGGGATGCAGTCTTGTCTTGAAAAACTCTCGAGCAAACAAAAAGAAGTAGGAGAAACACTTGTGAGTTCAATAAAAGATGAAGAAAACGAATGCGGCATGGCATGAAATAAGGGGAAGGAATAAGCAATCAGTGGTTGATTGAGATCATCGATGGAACTGCAAATTGCATAACGTGAACGGGCGAGCGAGGAATTTCTTCAAAAGCGATTGATTGAACAAGAAAAGAGCTGAAGAGATCTCTGAAATTCACAATTAGGTTTAAACTTGGGTTTGGACAGAGGTTAACGAAGAGAATCTCCCTCGCTATTTACGCAACAAACCGTTTCTTTCATCATTCTCTCTCTAGTCCTTCTCTTTTATCTCTCTTTTTTATTTTTCTTTCCTTATTTTCAAACAAAACTCAAGAAGCAAAGCAACAAATTTTGAGCACTGTTTTATGGCTAATGCTAATACTAATTTAGTAGAAATCGTTTTCTCTCTCGTGGTGAGGTTTTTTTTAATATAACATATGGGATAGGTGATCGAACTCAAAATCTTTTATTATGGAAAGGCTTTTACTTCTGACTGAGGTGTCCACTAGCCTGCTCTATATAACTCGGCTCGTCCACTAGCTATGCAAGAAAATATGCACACAACGAATAATGGTTGAGAACGACAAAGGAAAAATGTGTACTTACAAAGAAAAATAAACAATATTTTATTATTGCTTATTTTTACCAGTTTTAATGAAAAACATTTTATTTTGTTTTAATTGATTATTTGAACCTTACTGAATTAATTATTTCACGTTTTAATTAATTCATTCATTTTGTTTTCTAATCTTTTAATTAATTAAGTTAAAACATTTATATTTTTTCCAACTAAATCAAGTTTTATTTATGTGATGATGAGATCCAAAAAATTTTGACAAAATTTATAAGCATGTTTTTCAATTTTATTCGACTCAGACGAGTGCACGTCTGAGTTCGAAGTTGTGCTAACCTTGGGAGTAACTGACGTACATACGATTTAGTACCGTGATCGTGCCGAAATTACTTTCAAGACAATAGTTCATCTACGGCACAACAAGTGTTTTCATCTAAATCCTCTTTCAATTTTGAACCATACAAACTCTGACACTCAAGTCAGTCCAAAGTTCAAGCAATGTAAGTCGAATCCAGACATAAACACATACACTACGAGAGTGAGTGCGCATTTATAGAAATCACAGTCGTTACAGAGGTTGTTACATGGTTGTAACTGGTTTCATCTTGTAGCTCGGTCTTTTTACTTGGATAAGCTTTTCGAAGAGGTACGAGCTATATGAGATCAGTATATTTCATAAAGTAGACAATTCGTCAAGTGTTGAGCTATTGAGCTCGTTACTAGTAGGTAAGATGTTGACCTGAGGAAACGAATGAGGCATAATCATCCAATTTTATTGGTCCATGTGACATGCTATAATTTATCATCCAACAATATATTTGGTAGTAGATTTAGAAATTGAATCATAATTAAAAATATGTTGAAAGTGTGCTTAGTAATATATTTTAAACTAGTGCAGTTACCAACTAAATATTTAGTATAATTGATAATCCTTGATTTCAATGGCAAAAATGGTATAATTCATGTTAATTTAAGTTTGGTTGAGTAAGAAACCACCTTTAAAAGAGCTTGTCTTGAGTCCAAATAGTGCATATTCATGATCTTAGTATTTAAAATTAGATATGAGTAAGGCTTATAATATAGTGGAGTGGAGTTTCCTTGAGAAGATGATGTTGCATTGGGTTTTGTAGAAGAATGGGTGAAGTTGATTCTTCAATGCATCTCCTCAGTCTTGTGTTCTTTCATCCGGAATGGAAAGCGGCAATCAGATTCAACTACCAAACGAAGCCAATTCCTCGAGCGAGCAAGCTTCAAAGCTTCCAAGATTCCTCTGATTTCAGCCCAAGGAGGAGTAAGGGGATGCAGAATGTATTGTCTCTGATCATCAGACCAAGTCTCGTTGATGTAGATAGACAAGCTGAGAGTTAACCTTCATAATAGAACTAGATGGAGGAAGCCACCGATGAGGGCTTCGGGACGAAGAAGATTCTAAGCTTTGCTGAAGCAATTCTCCTCTATTTGCCTGTGCATGCAAGTAGCTTTGGAAGTAAGAACTTATCCAAGCACACTTTAAATCAGTGGAAGACCGTTGTTCCATGGACCGTGACATTCTGATCACCCCAAATCGCCCAGTAGGTAATAGTAGCAAGATCTCTTTCTTCTGAGTTTAAACTATCATTCACATAAACATAAGTCTTAATTACGAAAGAAGACATAGCCCTATTACTAGAATTCAAAGACGTTTTGTTGCTAGGTGAAGCCTTGCGGGAAGAAGACACTTCATAGGTTAGTCTGCTATTGGGAGATGACAAATCCTATTTGATACATCTCATCTCTAAGAATTCCTTGCATCACCACCTTTAAACGGATTGTTTCCAAACTATTTATTTCCACCAGTAGTTTGGAAGAAACATAGTTAACACTTCCTTCAATATGTTCACTGTGTTAGATATCCAATATATGAATTAAATTTACCCAATCCATCAGCTTAAGCTTTTGGGTTGAGTGGTGGTTTATTCACTCTTTAGATGGTATCAGAACATGATCATGTGTCTGATCCCCTGCATTGTTGTTTCCTCCCCATTTATTATGTACACCAGCAAATCCCAGCATACCCCTGGTTGGGATGGGTGGCTCTTCTAGGCGGGCTACAGAGAAAGCGGCACTTTCGTGTAACATGCTATGGTCTCAATGCAGAAAAGGCTGCTGAACAGAGTGTCAAAGGAACACAGCCTACCGAATGTGTTCCGGAACTTCGTCCGCGTTGTCGGGCTACCAATGGATGATTTGATCTGAAAGCTGGAATAACTCAGAAAGAGAGTGGCGCCTACGTTGGTACTCCGCATCTTCACGGAGAATTCAATTTCACCGGGTCACGAGGTTGAAGCAAAGCCAAAATCTGTCCCACTAACCTGGCCAATCTCTCGGGTGAAATGTCTGGGGTGACATGTGCATTCCGAAATATTTCCCATCCACATAGAAAGCTTACCCTCTTCCACACATTACCGGTGGATGCTACAGCCGCTATCACTTTGGCTGCAAGAGGGGAATGAAGGTCGAGGGGAGGTAACCCTATACAAACAAAGGCATCAGGAACGAACGGGTACATACCCACTAGCCTCAAACCAGAAAATACGGACAACTAACTCTTCTAACACATTTGATACAAACTATCACAGTTAAATAATAAATCCACCACATCGTTGATGGGGACTGAAGTGTTGCCATACGATCATACACGAAGTCCGTGGAGAAGAATGTCTAGAGTCGTGCACTGTCGGGCAATCAAAAATCTACTGCGACAACGTGTAAAATCTGCTAACGCTAGTGTTCGTGGCCGCCGCTAAATTTCATGGACGTCAGAGTTCGTGAGAGACCAATCACCGGAGTGGATGTCATGTTGCTACCGTTCACTATCCTTGAGTCACCAATCTAAGTCTCATGGGTGAGTTTGAGAAAGCGAGAGATTTAGAGTGTGAAAAGAAGGAAGTGAAAATATTGATGGTGGTGGGTACGGAGGAGAGAAAGTGATCAAAAGAGAGAATGTGGCTCCTATCCTTTCCAAAAGAGATAATTGAGGAGAAGATATGCTTTGCTACAATGAGGGAGGATATTTGCATCTCCCAAGATATCTATTTTGCAAATTTGATTTTAGATTTTTTGAGTTTATTAAATATATATAGTTAAAAAACACATTTGGTCCATCAATTTTCATTAAAGCAACGATTTAGTTCTTTAACAATTTAGTCCTTCAACTTTTAAATTGGTAATGATTTAGTCCCTACCGTTAAAAATTAAGTTAACAGTTAACGAAAGTGTGATGTGGCTGCCAACTTGGATCCATGTGTACCAATTAAATGACCAGCTATATGGGTCGGTTTAACTTTGGTTCAATTCAAATCGATTTACGGTTTATTTTTTTACGAGAGAAAGAATGAAAATCCAGATTCCAAAATTCTCTTCGTCTTCCTTTCTTGCGTGAAACATCTCACCCTTCGACCACTTGTCCGTCTCTGAGTCATCTCTCCTTCATGACTCTCTCACCCTTCAACGCAAGATTTTCAGGCTCAATCTCAATCTCCTTTTCTAAGTGATGCGGCTTGGATTACTCTTTACCTCCATTTATATATTGTTTTTCTTAAAAAAAAAAAAAAAAAAAAAAACAGTTTTAGGACTAATATGGATTTTAAGTCATATCAACCTATTTTTCTTCTCATGTTCAATAACATTTTAGTTCCCATATTCTAACTTTTCATTGTAAAAATCTTAGTTTTTAGCTCAACATGGACAGAAATGAACATCACCAATGGTAGATGCCACTGTAATTCAATAAGAATATTAAAAATCAAATTTTTTTTGTAGTGCTCAGATCAATAATTCAACAAGAATGCAAAACAGAGTCCTCATTCCCAACTATTCTCCATCACATCCAAACCCCAATAGAAATTATCGAAGTATCTAACAGAATTCCATTATTCTCTGTCAATCTAATTTATATTTAATGAGAAATTTCTACAATTCGTAATACTAAGTTGAAGAAGAGACAAAAATCGAGAAAATCGTGAAATGTTTTCTCCTTTCTTTTCAAAAATAAATCTTGAACCAATTTGAATTGGACCAAAATTAAACCGACTTGTATGGTTGGCAATTTAATCGGTACACGTGGATTCAAGTTGACAGCCACATCACACTTCTGTTAACTATTAACCTAGAGACTAAATCGTTACCAATTTAAAAGTTTAAGGACTAAATCGTTAATTTTAAAAGTTCAGGGACTAAATCTTTACTTTAATGAAAGTTGCGGGACCAAATATGTTTTTTAACCGATATATATTTAAGATGACAAATTTGTAAAGTTCTAAACGGGTTTCCTCCTGTACTGGCCATTTTAAGACAAAAATGTAAAATCTTAAACATGAATCCATTTATGAATTTGAATCTTCATATAGTCTACTAGTGTACTTATTCCTATAAAATATACTTAAAAAATCATATTTATACTATACTTAAAAAAATATGAAAAATACATAGTAAATTTACCTCATATGTTGTACTAAAAATATTAGGGAAATTGCATTGGGTAGCAAAATTTTTATACATATTTACAAAAATGTCAACTTCTTTTTGTATTTTATAAATATGGCAAAATATTTGAATTTTTATTTTCAGAATTTTTATTATTCCAACTTTACCCTTATGTCATATGATGTATTTATATCTGATATACCCCTGATATACATCTGATGTATATCTGATATACATTCGATGTACCACTTATATACATCAGATATATAGACTATACATCTAATATACATATAGTGTAATTCTAATTTATGATATACTAAATATATTTGTAACTGATATACTAAATATAAGGTATATCAAATGTTTAATTTTCAGTGGTATATATGTTGTTTAAATTGTAGTTTATCACTATCAATAATTTTGATTGTTATATCACTACTATCTAATTTATATTAATATTAAATATATACTAAATATAATAGATATCAGCTATTTATTAAAGTACATCAGACTTTTAATTTTTAATTTTTTTTGGCATCTATGATCAACATCAATCTTTTATGCATTAACTTTAGATTTCATTTTCTTTTTTTTTTCACCACTATTTTCATTTAAAAAAATAGTGGATATATTAGTAATATATCAACACACATATGGAATAGTTACGTCAGTAGATATTATAGTTATATAAGGGGTGTATTAGTGGTAAATTGGAGGCATATATTAAGTATATATAAGAGATATATCAATGTTATATTAGTGGTAAATCATATAATCATGTAAGAAGTTACATTAGTAGATATCATAGTTATATTAGTGGTATATCATTTGTATATCAGTTGTAAATTAGAAGCATAACAAGTATATATCACAGATACATAAGTGTTATATTAGCGTGGTAAATCAACGGTAAATCACATAATCTTATCAAAACTTATATCAATAGAAATCATAATTATAGTATACGTATATGTAAACCATATTAGAAGTTGTATTAGTAGATATCATATTTATATCAGAAGTAAATCAATTATATATTAGTAAATATATAACGTGGTCTCATTGATATAATCATATAATAAGTTATATTACTGGATATCATACTTATAACAGTCGTATATTAGTAGTAAATCAGAGGTATATCAAGTATATATCAGATATATATCTATTGGTGCTATACAATATTATTCACCACTACCAGGGTAAATTTTACCTTTTATTATTTGGACCTCCATTTTTTCCAAAAAATTTGCTATATTTGCAAAACTAACATGTATGTGCTAAACTTTTTGTTTCCTTAAATTTTTTTGTCATATTTGCAATTGCTCTAAACAAAATTATCATTTTTCTTTTGAGAATTTACAGTGGGTGTCTCTATTTATCACTTGGTTTTGAAAAATGGTCATATAGTTTTTGTTGATAAAAAATGTTCATTCCGATTTTTCCAACTGTTTTATAGATTTGATTTTGAACATCCTACCATTTCTATTTAGTTATTATTTTCAAAATCAAAATAATACTTTTTCTCATATTCTCAAATACATGTTTCTTGTTATATTATCTTTCTTTCCTCCTTTTAAATATATATTTGAATATAACATACCATAACTCAAGGAGGACAGCACACAAAGTGAGATACGGTCAAGGGGTATCGCGGGAGACAATGGGTATGGACGGGAATTGAGCGGGAATGGAAGAAATTAAGCAAGGGAGATAACTGTGGAGCAACAAGACGGGTGACATAACTGTAAGTGAGGTGGGGAGTGGCGAAGGGTAAATAATAAAGATGTCAAACAGTATCATTTTCTATTGAGGTAAAAATTTTATTTATTTATTTATATTTTTGTATTAATTGTGTCACAACAATAAACATTATGTGTTCATCTTATTTTGCACAGTAATGTTCATATATTTGTTCACCTATTTATCGTATTTGTTCAATTGTTCACCGTATTTGTTCAATTGTTCACCGTATTTGTTCAATTGCTTACCATATTTGCTCATTTGTTCATCGTATTTGTTCATTTGTTCACTGTATTGTTCACTGTATTGTTCACCATGCTTGTTACTGTATTTGTTCATCATGTTTGTTACTGTATTTGTTTCCATCTTCGGTTTTGGTATTTCCAGTTCTAAAATGATTTTCTTGTTTAAATTTTGGAATTTCCATTTCTAAAATGATTTTCTTGTTTAAATTTTGGTATTTCTATTCCTAAAATGATTTTTTTGTTTAAATTTTGTTTTAGATTTTAATTTAAATAATATTTTTTCTTTTTAGGTTTGTTAGTAAAATTCTCTTTGAAAAATATTTGAATGAAAAATATCGGTAGGATTCTCAAAATATTTGAATGATTCATTAGAAAAAAAAAATATAGATATGATTCTCCTATATAAAATGATAAATAATATATTCATTTAAAAATCATGGAAGGGTAATTTCGTATCTACAGAGATTTTGACATTTTTCAAAACTAAAAATTATTTGGCCATTTTTTGAAATAACTTATTTTAAATAGCTATATATGTTATTATCCCTTTTCTTTTTCTTTTTTTGTTAATAAATGAAAAACAAGATGTTGGGCCGGTGGCATTTAGATGGGCTCAACCCAATCTTCAAAAGCTAAGTCCAAGACCTATCTCATGGGCTGAGGTTGGATTGGGTTTAAATTACTTTAAATTAGACTTGGATAATATTTTTAATTAATTCGAAACAGATAAAAAGGAAGGAATTTATCTTTAATTATTTCTTTAAAACATTTTCAATTAATTTATTGAATTAATTAAAAAATATATTTTTCCATTTTTTCTTTTGGTCCTCTCTTTCGTAGGATTCATCTTCTTCAAAAACGAGATCTGAACAAAAGTTTTGAGACCACATAATACACTAATCGATTCCAATTCTTCACTAACGAGTACATTGTTGTGTTAATTTTGGAAAACAATTAATGTATAGACGATTTAGTATCAATGTCGCAATACTTTTTTATCCTTGAAATATACCACTCATCATATTTTACTTGTTTAGATAGACCTAAATTAGACTCCACGCTCAAATACAATTCTAAATATTTATTTAAAAAATATACTATTGTAAACAATTTCTCTGACAAACCTCAAATTATTTGCAGTCCAGTCCCCACAAATTAAACATTATAATTACAAGAATATTTTTCATCCAAACCAAAGAATCTTGGTGGGGAATCAAAATCTGATATAGGAATCAAGATGGACGGCTGTGATCGTCCCAGATCCAATGCCATTGGTAATGAAGCCCATGTTCAAAAGTAAAACATATATATATATACACACACACACACAGCTTGAGATTGGTATCTTAATTTCTTATTATATAATTTGATTCCACACGGTTTGCTAGCTTTCCCACTCCTACTCTTTTGACTATTTTTTAATTTTAAATTATACCCTAAGATCATTTTCATAGCCAAAATATCTTGTATTTAATTTGTCTTTAAATCTCGAGCTAGGTTGGAATGATATAATTAATCAATATTGAGTCATTTGAGTAACAAAATTGTATTTGACCCATACAAAAATATCTTTCGTTATAATAAATTATTTGTATTTAATGGTATTAAAAAAATCAAAAATTAGATCACTTGAACATAGCTCAACTGATTAAGACACTTATCTTCAACTAGAAAGTCGTGAATTCGAATCTCCACCCTACTGAAAAAAATTAAAATTAGACAATTTTTTTTATTATTATATATCATGCATGATTTGGTTAAAAATTTGATAGATGTTTATTCTATAGAAATACTATTTGTGGTGTCAACTTCTAAAACCACTTTTAAGAAGGTGAGATTTTTACCACATTTCACCTTTATATAACTATACAATCCAAAATTTTACGATTTTTCTTCAAGTATTAAGAGTTAGTATTCGGTCAAATTATAAATTTACTTTTGATTATGACAGAGGATTGAAAGATTCGAACGACGTCTAATTTTTAGGATAGTAAATAATGTTTTGTCTAGTTGAACTATTTTCACAATAAAAAACCTATAGTCCCTCAAGTTTAAGAAAAAACAACTCCAAAAATATTCCTAAACTTTTAACTATGTTTCTATATTTACGACAAATGATATTAAGAAAATATATAACTATACAAAATAGAGTGACACATGCAACGCACCGTACCGTGTTTTTAAAAGCAATATTAACTAATAACTTGACATGATTTTATGTTAAAAGAGTTGTTTACAAACTATTTTCCCCCAAATGGACCATATTTTTCTTCCCTTGAGTTGGATTCAATTTGTCCTCATCCAATTGAAGAAGGAAAAACAAAAACCCAACCCCAAACCAACATGTGGTTGTATATATTTGTTTTAGAGATTAAAAAAAAAGGTTGGCTGTTTAGGAAAGCAACTTGTACTTGGTTCAACTTAATTGATTGCGGGACAAGAAGGAAAGAATAAGTAGGTAGGTTTCTATTTGGTTTCTGAATGCTTTTAAAAAATGTGATTAAGTTTCTTAACGTATAAATCTTATTTACTTTTAATGAGAATTTTTATATTGATTAATGAAATATGAAGGCGTGATATTTCATTTCTTGAAATTTGGATGATGTGACATGCTAATATAAAAATGAATGGACAGAAAAGTGGATAGATAGATGCAGGTGAAATTAGATTTAGGATATGGATTCAACAAGCAACGGGTGAAGGATTGATACCACATTTCAGGAGACTTGAGCATATAGCTTAGTTGGTTAAAGTACGAGAAACCTTCAAATACTATTTGTTTGAAAAACGTTCAGATTTAATTTTTTTTATATGGATTAAATTTTAACCATAATTTTAATATGTTTGTTGGACTTGTGATTTATTGGCCCAATTTTATATATAAAAAAAGAGTAAATAAGCATAATTTTTAAAATTGCAAAATAAATAAATAAACGTGTTAGAGTAGAATTTTATCACTATTTATATTCAGGATCTTTCGTTCCTTTTTTTTTTTAATAAAACATATCGGGATAGAAGATCGAACTCACAATCTCTTGGTTGAAGATATATGTCAATTATCGTTGAGCTATGCCACTTTAGCATACAAATATATCGTTCTATTTTATTATTATTTATTTTTTTTAAAGACCAAATTTTAATGTAGTTTTCAATGACTTTTCATTCCACAGGAAAGTGTCTCCTTTTTGCGTTCTCAATTTTTGGGGAGGAATCTTTGAAATAAGAGATTCCTACTGTTGGGTAACTGTTTATTTGAAGAATTATATCTAAACTTTCTCAATCATTGGTTTGATAGATTGACTTTCTTTTTCTTTTTCTTCTTTTCTTTTAAATAAGTTATATTAAGAGTTATTTTGTTCTAAATAGGCTTACAAATTTATCTAATACAAAGGATTTTAAATTATATGTTAAATTGAAATCTGTTTAATTATATTTGACATTTGAGCTGTTCACTTTAAAACTGTATTAAAAAATATATAATAATTGTATTCTTATAGTTTTTATTTACTTTCTATACTCAATTTAAAGTAGTAGTACTTTGATTACATTTTTAGTATAATTATTTATTATTGTAAGAGTTTTAATTTTAATGAGAAAGTAAACTGTTTTTTTCTTTTTAATCCAAAGAAGAAAACCATATTTGAAAGAGAGTTATTTTATAATTACTTATTTTAATATTAAATTTTAGATCTAAAATTTCTTAGAAGTGTTTCTCTTACCACAGCCTATACAAGAAATACAACATATTTTCTGCCTACTTTAAATTCTCTATTTCCTCTATTTTGCTATTTTAAGAGCAATTGACTATAAAGACCAAGGGTCTTCTTATTATGGAACTTTGAGGTCAGTCTTTAGTGACATAGTAGTTTGAGCTACACAACGTTTAAGTGGGTTGTTGTATTCGGGAGGGGACAGAAAATATATGTTGCATTGTTGATGATAAATAAATACACACCGTAAATGGTTTAAATTATTTTTTGTACGGTCTCAAACTTTCAAAATATGTATTTCAGTCGTTAATTAAAATTTTTGATTTATTCTTCAAATTATTTATTTTGGTCCCAAATTTCTTTAAGAGTAATTATTTTGGTTTAGTTATTTAACATAATATTAAGAATAATAAAAACTTCAAAATGTGTTGATGTGAGCATGTATTGAAGCTGACATAAATTAGTCAAGACAAGTATTAAGTGACATAAATTAAATGACAGAATAAAAGGCGGATCAAAATAGTTAATTTTAAGAAGTTTGGAGATTAAAATAGGTATTTTAAAAGTTTAGCCACTAAAATGGATTTTTCTTATAAACTAAGATATATATTTTGAAAAGTTTACAACCAAAATGGGATATAAATCATGTAAGTATATGATGCAATATAATCATATATTGTTGAAGGGTTGGCTTGAATAACCTATATTTCTATTCCATTGGTGTGACATAACAACCAATAAAAATAAAGGTAGAAAAGCTTTATAACCATTTTCCCAAGTTTCTCACCACTAGAATCGTGAATATATGATTCACGCATGACAAAAAATTTGACTAAGACCTATACTTGCAACTATAGTTATATTACAAAAAAAATAATAATTATTATAAATATGCTCTCTTAAAATGATAATATTTATGGGTTTCATCTCAAATATTTTTTTTTTCCGTGTGAAATCCTTAACATACACTTCAAGATCGTGACTTATTTGACTTATTGATTTTGACTGGATCAAATTTTTGGATCTGATCAAATGCGTGTTTGAATTGTTTGGATTACAATAACATATCAATATTCATGGAGTTTAATTGATTTTTCTCTCATAATCTATTGATAATGAGAATAGTAGCCTGTACCTATTCTATTAATCATATTCATGTATTTTTTAGGATAAAATACTATTTTCATTCTATATTTTTAATTTTTTTTCATTTTGGTCAATGTACTGTCAAGTTTAGTCTATTTCAGTCATTGTACTTTTAAATGGTTTGTTTTTATCCCTACAATTTTAAAAGATAATGATTTTTGTCCATTCATTTTGATTTTTTTTATCTCAGCTATTTTCGCTTACAATTTCAACATGACAGTATACTCAATATATTTCTTGAAAATGCAGTCATAACTTTGCATCAAAGACTTTTAGTTGTGTATAGAATTCGTGTTAAAATATTGCAAACATGGACTAAAATAGTAACTTTTTAAGAGTACAGGGACGAAAACAAAAGTACATTGACTTAAATGAACTAAAGTTGAAAGTAGAGAGATGAAACAAAATGAACCAAACTCAAAGTAGAAGGCATATTTGGTACCGTTCCTGTCTTTGACGGCCGTGAAGTCATCAGATGAATTGCCGAGTTGACAGATCATATCTAGATGCGATTGTTGCTCTGCAGCGATACAGATTCGATCCATCCGCTTTCCATTACTCAACGAGAAAAATTTCTCGCACATAATTAAGGGAACCATTGAAAGGTGACTGAAACACTATAAACCACGACTACTCGAACCAAAAAAAAAGGAAAAACTGCTCCCACCTCAAATTCACATGCATTTAAAAACTATTTATATGTTTGTAGTTTCTCATGTTATAAAAACATTTCCAGAAACAACAAAATCAAATTTGTTATTAACATTTCTAATTTTTTTCAAAATATTAATGTTTTATCCTTCTCAACTCACAAAAAAGATAGATACTTACTTAATATGATTATGTTTTTCTATATTAGAAAAATTGAAAGAAAAAAAATTACCAAACCAACCTGAAAAAGAAAAGAATGAGATTTGTTTTGAGGGACACGTAAGGATACAGGTGTAAATAAAAATAATGTGGTGTCGTTCGTAACGTAAGATATGGCTGTGGGTATGGCCTCCGCCTCGATTTCCATAAAACCGCTTTTTCTACTTTCCCCTTCCGTTTGGAAATTGGAATCTCATCCCTCAGATTCACAGAATCTGACAAATTAAAAAGAAGAAGTAATAAGTTATACTAATAAATAAATAAATATAATAATAAATATAAAAACTGGTGATGTCTAAAACTAAAATAATAATAAGAAAAGTAAAAACTGGTTCCACGTGTCATCTCATCACGTTACTCTCCACTTTCTCCTCTCTTACTCTTTCTTCCCTTTAAAGAAGAAATAGATATGTGTAAGTTTGATTGAGGACTATATACTATAGATTAATGATGTCGTCTTCGAGATGCACTTATACTTTAAATTTGTCTTTGTTTTAATTATCCGTCTGGATTTTTTTTAGTGTAATATATGGGGTGGAAAATCGACGTTACAACCTCTTAATTAGAGATATATATCAATTACCGCAAAGTTATGTTCATTTTTACAGGCATATTACATATCATGTTTCACAATTATTCATTTTTTAAATATTTACGAATATAAATTTTCATTATTTAAATAAATTATCTTTTTTTCAAATTACCCTTTGCAGTCATTCTATTAAAGTTATTATTATACTTTAAAATGTATTCCAAAGTAAATATTTACATTAATTATTAAAGGATAATATTTTAATAAATAATTAAACAAATATAGTAACTATTGAATACACCTATTCTTGCTTAATGTTCCAATAATTTTTCTTTCAATTTTTTGATGTATATTATTTTCTTAGAATTTAAGTTTATGGTTTTATTTTTTTATTATTAAAAAATTGTCTTTGGTCAAGTATTCAAGATTTAGAGTTTAGGGTTGGATAGGTCTATAATTTTTACATGGATTTATAAATATTAAAAATTTTAGACATGTACGTAATTAAATGCTTAAAAAAGTCTAAGTGTGTTACCTAAAATTTATTTGTCCTTTTTGGTGGCTCCCCTTTGGACCATTATTTTACTATATTTAATTTATTTTATATGCTTTTAGACTATTTTTTTAGTTTTTCAATTTTCTTATTTTTGTATATGTTGGAAAAACCACAAACAATAATGAAATTGCTAACATGAGCATGATACATCTACTCTTTCCTTTAAGATCGGAGATTCACTCTCATACTTCCAATTTTTGTTGTACTAAAAAAAATAATGAAATTAACTTTAAAAAAAGAACTAGTGTTACCCTACTAGGTTGTTGGTTGACGTTTCAATTTAATTTAACCAAATATATTTCCAAGTTAAAATTGCTCCAATATCTAAGAATAGGGTGAAAACGATTTTTTTCCTTCTCAGTTATTATTTATCATTTTTTCTATACTAAAAGAAACTAAAGTCTCCGTCTCTTAACATTCCTGTTTCTGGTTTATATTTCTTGATGGAACAAGAAAATAGAAACTTGTTTTTGATTGTTCATAAAATTTCTATACCATTGTAAGAATGTTCCAAAAAAAGAGAAACAATAAATAAAGTTAGTTGTAAAATACTCAGGGCCGTTTGATAACCATTTTTTTTGTTTTGTTTTTTTTAAAACAGGGTTGTTTGATAAGCAATTCAATTTTCTGTTTTTTGTTTTCAAAAACCATTTTGAAATTCTATGTAAATTTCAAAAACAAAAAAAAGTAGTTTTCAAAAATAGGGTTTTGTTTTTATTCTTTATTCTAATACTTAATTTTTTTTTTCTTTTTCATGTTTATATATAAAAAATTTATTTCTCACTCTAAAATTTTTTATTTCTAAATTTCTCTCTACAAACTTTATTTTTCTCCCTCTAAAATTTTCATATTTTGAATATTTATTATTATTGTCTCTCCCCAAATGTATTTTTGTTTTTTTTCCTAACAGATCAGTTTCATTTCTCTCTCTAAAAATTTAATATTTTTCCTAACTTTTTTCTCTTTAGAATTTCATCTTTTATAATTTTTCTTTCTTTTCGTAATCTATTTTTTCCTCTGAAAATTATATTTTATTTTCTCGTTCAATTTTCTTTCACTGTAACGTTTATTTATCTTTGTATTTATTTATTTTCTCTAAAAATTATATTTTAAATCTTGTTTTTATGTCTAAATTTGTTTCCACTATAATTTTTCTCTTTCTTTGTAATTTATTTTTTTTCTTTAACATCTCTATTCATCTCGAGTTTACTTTTTTTTCTCTAAAATTTCTCTTTTTATCTTGAACTTTTCTTCCACTATTTTTTTTAAATCCTTTTATTTATCTCTCTAAAATTTATCCTCTAAAAGTTATTTACATCTCTCTAAACTTGTATTTTCATGTCTCTACATTGGGGATGACAAAAATTCCCGTAGGGTCAGGTCAAAAAAATAGGAAATGCATGTCCCGACTCCGTCCCCGTCCTCGGTTCCATTTTTTAAATAATTAGTATATATTTATTACACTTTTGTTATACTTAAATTTTAAAAATAATTAAAAACAATTATAAAACCGATAATTTTTCTCGAAAACATCTCTCGGCCCCAAGAACGAGTTGGAGATAAAGACTAAAAATTTTTACGAGCACGAGAATGGGGGAGAGCATCCTCACTCGCACCCACACCATTGTAGTCTCTACTCTACATAAAATTTTCTCTCTCTAATATGTATTCTCAATTTTCTAACTTTTTAAAAACAAAAAACAAAAAATGGTTATCAAACATGTTTTGGTTTTCTGTTTTTTAAAAACAAAAAACAAAAAATTGTTATCAAACATATATTGTTTTTGTTTTTTAAAAACAGAAAATCAAAAACTAAAAACAAAAAAAAAACAAAAACTAAAATGGTTATCAAAGGGCCCTTAAATTTCTTAAGAAAATTGGAAACGAGAAACAAGAAAAACGTTACCAAACGGGCCCAAATTGATTGATTTGATGCATTCGTAAAATAATGATTTAAAATCCAAAATATCAAACAAATAAAAAATATATTTAAAAAAAAATCATCCCTTCTGGTTTTTTAAGAGGTGAAGAGAACATCCCCTTAATTTTGATTTTTGTCGTTCACAATGATTAAAAAATATATGTGATGCAATTATAGTAATTCATTAATTAATTTTTTTAATTGAATTAACAACTATGAAATGATCATAAAAAATCTAGGGTAAGTAGGTCTTTCTTTATTTATCTTGGGATTGTTCTAACTTATTTTTTTTTATCAAAATTACGGCATAAGTATATATTTATATAAATATCCTTCCTTTTTGTTTTTTCGAATGTCACAAAAATAATTTACAGTTTGTTTCAAGTGATAGGTATAAGTTTTGCAATTTATGCTATTTTTGTAAAATTTTAAACTTAATAGCAATACTATATACATAAATATATATATATATTTTTTTTTATTTTTATTTTAGTAATTTTCTATTTTTTTTATTACAGGTTGCTCTGATCATGCATTTATTTTAAAAGTTAAATTAGTTTATTTTGTTCCATGTACTTCTCAAAATATTTTTGAATTATGGGTCGAATTATGAAATAAATAAACCTACTTTTTTAAATTAATATTTTCTTTTTTCAAAATCCGGCTACAGCTTTCTGTTTTAGAAAAAACAAAATTTGAGAGGAAGTAAATAAGCTAAAAGGGAAAAACAGAATAACTATCATACATACCTGGTAAAATTTTTGTTTTTAGCTTTTTCACGTTGAAAATAAGTTAATTTATCACTTTATTTTCTTTTAATATTTGCGACATTTAAAAAGAATTGAAAATTTCATCAACTGTCATGAAAGGGAAAGGACAGTTTTTCTTAATTACATTTATAATTTAAATTTTTGGTTAAGAACTTGAAGATATTTTGGGAAAAATAATTATGAGTAAATAATGACCTCTATGTGATGGTGATATATAATATGAAATTTAGATTATTTTTCCCAATTATTTACAAATTGAACATTTTTCTTTATAGAGATTGAATATGGCCTATTTTTATCACGGAGGTAACTTGAGATTTTTTATTTCTCGACTTTCTAATGTGTTATTATTCATAAATATGAGATGGTTTCGTCAATTTAAGCATAATTAACTCAATAAAGAAGACGTTTACTACCTTCTTTAAGGTGAAATTGATATATGTACGGTTAAAAAGACTTTCAGTTTGATTGCTTTCCATTTTGATCCTCTAGAATATATTTTAAGTTTGGATACTTTAATCTTTCGATTAGAGTGTTCATTACATGTGATTTTCAATTAGAATTTCGTTACGTTAGGTTCTACGTTTGTTTTTCTTTCATAGCCTCCACTTAGGATTAGTCAATGCATAAAATTGTGGACTTTGAGGCTATTTAAAATCTTAAGTTATTTCCATGTAATTTCAAGATATAATTTGAATAAAATTGGATTGTTTCCTAAACTTGAGCCATGAGTTTTATCTTGTCATTTGTCATTCTTGATTTAAGGTTGCATACTTGAATTAAACATGCAAGAAGTTGATCAACTTGAAGTTTTTAAAATTTGGGTAAAAAATTATTGGATCATGATCCATCATCTAATCCGAGTTGATTCGTAGAGGTAGAAATTAACTAGTTTTTATCCGCAATCCCATCGATCCCACACCTCACTTTTTTTTGTAAGAGTAAAAACGGATTAACCATTGGGTTGGTGGGGGAAATAATCGACTAAGTTAGAATACTATTTTGTTCTCCGAACTTTCAATCTTGTTTATTTTGGTCCTCGTGCTTTTAAAAAGTGACAATTTTAATTTCTATTTGAAAAATTTTAACACATAGAAACATTTTAATATAAATCATGGTTACATATTAATAAATACATCGAATATAGTGTTTTATTGAAATTGTGATAGAAAAAATGATATTAAAAATAAAGTTAAGAGATGTTGAAGTAATAACTAGATGGACCAGAACGCAATAACTCCTACTATACCCACCTAAATAAACTAAAATTGAAAATAAAAACACAAAGTAGTATTTCTAAGGATGAAATTATTATGAAATTTACCAAATTGGGCTAAACAAAATGGTGAGAAAAAAGGAAATTGAAAATGATATGTGGATTAAATCTCTTAAAAATGTAAAGAAAAAGGGAAAGAAAAGGAGGACATAGTTGTCTTTTGAACGTGCATTGGACATTCCATTCCACAATTTCGATGGATCACAAAGGCTGAAACCGAAGGTGAAGCCAAAGCTTCCATTTTATCTTCCAATTGCTTTCCCAATTCTCCTCTTTCTGCTGTCTTCTTTCTGTGTCTCTGCAAATTCTTGTAACCAAAAAGGTAAATTTTTAAGCCATTCACCGTTTTCTTAGATTCTTTCTATCAGAAGAGAAGAAAAGGGGGCAAAAAACAGCCTTGCAATGGCGACAAATGTTGCTATTTTTGGTAACCCATTTCCAAGAGAATTGCTCCCACGCCGCAATGGTGCCCACTCTCTCTCTAGGGTTTAAGTTTTCCTTTTATGGGGCAGAATTCTCTCTCTCACATCACTATCTCTATCTCTAATTCTTGGAATTCTGTGCGCTGCTTCCTTCGATAAGCTTCGCGGTTTCTGCTAACTCATACCGTTGGCTGCTTTCGTGAGTGATTTGCGGTCGCATCCGTCATCTTTTGAACACTCTGTTATTGTATTAGAGAACCCTTTTCCTGGAATTTTGCTGATTTGGGGATAAGGTGTTTGTGCGGTGGAAGTCTGGTTCCTTCGATTTATGGCCTTTTCTGTCTCTCTTTTTTGTTGTGTTTGGGGGAATCTTTACAAAAGTGTAGTTTTGTAGTTTTGTAATTGTATTGCAGATTTCTTGGTCGGTGCGTGCGGTTAATTTGGGGGGGTGTGAGAAGTTGCAGCAGGGGATATAATAATGGATGGTTTTCTGAACTGTGTAATGGCGGAGAAAGATAGTAAGCTTAGGAGTATTAGTTTCGGGCGCTGTCGCTGGATGGAATTCTAGCATCAATCGCCATTTGATTTAGTTCAATATGGAAAACCCCTTTTCGTCTAAGGAACAAGGGATGGGGTATTGGGGGCCTTCGAGAACTCAGCCCGAAACTCTGGCTTCTTCTGACGCTGGGATGAGGATTATGAGTCCTGAAGATGTGCTTCACGGCTTCTCAGAGCTGATGAATTCTGATTCATACGCAGGATGGGGCAGTAACTATGCAACAATTGATCAGATCTTCACGTCTTGTGGCTTTTCGTCGATCACACCGATGGGTACTAGCACTTCTTTGGAGTGTTCGACTTTCCCAGAAGGGAATTATGGAACATTCCCTCTGAATGAAATTAGTGGAGCTTCCATTTCCATGGTAAACTCTTTCAATTATGGAGACAAGACAATGTTTCAGCGGCCAGATACTGAATTTGGGGTGTCTGATGTTTCGGACAATGCAAATGAAGCAGGTTCGAAATCAAATGATGTCCTCCCAGACATGGATAGTTGTTTGATCTCTAGGCCACTTGGTTGGTCACTTGATGATAGGATGCTCAGGGCACTGTCCTTGTTTAAAGAGTCTTCACCTGGAGGAATTTTGGCTCAAGTCTGGGTGCCTGTGAAGCATGGAAACCAATTCTTCTTGAGCACAAGCGATCAGCCATATCTGCTTGATCAAATGCTCACAGGGTACCGGGAAGTGTCGAGGTCGTTCAAATTCTCTGCAGAAGGAAAACCGGGTTCTTTCCTTGGGCTTCCTGGTCGTGTTTTTATCTCCAAAATTCCGGAATGGACATCAAATGTTAGATATTACAGCGACAATGAGTATCTGCGAATGAAACATGCAATCGGTCATGAGGTATATGGATCGGTTGCCTTACCAATAACGAATAATGAACTTGAAGGGTCATGTTGTGCCGTTCTTGAAGTTGTTACTACAAGGGAGAAGCCCAATTTTGATGCAGAGATCGACATGGTTTCCCGAGCTCTACAGGTTATTTCTCCTTGTGCAGTCGTTTATAATAGTTATAAATTGTCTCATTCCCGTTTCTTTAAAGTTAGCTTCTTGGCAGTTAACACTATAGAGTTGCACCATCTTTCCTGCTAAATTGAATGGAAATGACGGATCTGTTGGTTTCTGTTATCCTATTCGGTTTCTTGTCTCTATCACTACGATAGCAAGAAGTGTTCTTTTTTGTTGTTGTTGTTTTTTTTAATTAATTTTTAAAATTTTCATTGATAAATATCATGTGGAGTAGGTGTGCGTTTTAAGTTTTTATTATCACTAGTTCCTTTTTTTTTTTCTGACAAAATTCCTACTGCTGGTAAAATTTTCTTTTAATACCTTAAATGTTATGCATATTGTGCCAATATGCATAGACATGTTCAGTTCAGATATCTAAGAACTCATTTATAAGAGGATCAAATGGTTCCCAAAAAGTTGTAGATGATCATAAGGAGTAACTAATGCATTCAATATAAACTTACTCTTCTACGGATTTGCTGTGCTAGTGGTATTTTTTTTTTTTTGCGGTCCACTTTCCTGAGTTTTATAAATGACTGCATTATAAGGATCTATTGATCATATTGTTGATGCTTCTTTGGACCATGCTTGTTGCAGACTGTTAGCTTGAGCACTATCGCACCTCCACGACTCTATCCTCAGGTATTATTGGCTGCACTATTATTTGTTGGTTTTTTCTGCAGTTTCCTTTTAGTGATTTGTAATAACTCTTAAGTGAGAACTTTAATTAGGCCAAATATAAAGATTGATTCCTAATGTTTACAAAAATTTTCCTATTTCATCTTAGTTCTTTAAAATTTTTACTTTTAATACTTAATGTATCAATTTGTTTCAATCAAGTCCTTCCATAAAAAAGTATAAATATGCTAACAGAAATATGATGAGGCACTAAGAGATATGAATTTATTTGGACACATGGACATATTGAGCCCCATGGAATACTTAATGACTAAATTCGACTCACGTGGAGTTGAGGGATTGAGAGAACAAAAGAGGGAGTGGGAGAGAGCAAGTGAGTGAGTGAGAGGGATCTGGAGAGTAAGAGAGATTGGATTGAGAGAGTAGAAGGGGAGATGGGAGAAGTGGGTTCATATTGATGGAAAAAGGGAAATAGGTTGGTTGGAGAAACAAGAATAATTAGAAAAAGGAGATTTCTGCCTGTGTTATATTTTTTGAACACTTGGGATAAACTACATGACAATATTAGCCATCTTAATTTTCAATCTTTTTTGAATTCCACATCTTTTCAGCTTTATATATATCAATGAAATATTTGTTACAGTGTTTGAAGAAGAACCAGAGATCTGCATTAGCAGAGATAACAGATGTGCTACGTGCTGTATGTCATGCACATAGTCTGCCTATGGCCCTAACCTGGATTCCTTGCTGTTATACTTTGGAAGCTGTCGATGAGGCTGAAAGGGTTCGTGTGAAGGAGAACAACATTTACCCAAAGGAGAAATCTGTATTATGTATTGAGGAAACGGCATGTTATGTTAATGACAAAGCAACTCAAGGTTTTGTGCATGCATGTGTGGAACATCATCTTGAGGAAGGGCAAGGGATAGCTGGGAAAGCTCTTAAATCCAATCATCCCTTCTTTTATCCTGACGTGAAGACATATGATATTAATGAGTATCCACTGGTCCATCATGCTCGCAAGTTCTGTTTGAATGCTGCGGTTGCAATCAGGTTGAGAAGTACGTACACTGGTAATGATGATTATATACTAGAATTCTTTTTACCTGTCAATATGAAAGGGAGCTCAGAACAGCAACTTTTGTTAAACAATCTCTCTGGTACCATGCAAAGAATGTGTCGGAGTTTGAGGACAGTTTCGAAGGAAGAATTAGTAGGGGCCGAGGAACCTATTACTGGATTTCAGAGTGGATCAATTGGAAAGTCTGCAACTACTTCTAGGAGAAACTCACAACCCACGGTAACAGACAGTGAAACAAGAGTATCTAACTCAATAGATGGTGGAACTGAAGTGGAATGTCCTAAGAAGCAGGTAATTTATTCCTGGGATTCTCTGTATTGTTCTACTGTTACTTTTTTTCTTGCCATTCCTTCCCTTTATTAATCATTTCATTTATCATTTGAATCTTTTATTTTTTTATGATATTGGTCGCCATCTAAATAAGGCATGTGAGTTGGGGATTGTTTTTTTTAATAGCATAAAAATGTCTAAAATATCATCTACCTAATACTGGATCAATTTGCAACAACTAATAGTTTTGGTTTTTCCTAGACCATTTTAAAGAGGAATGCTTGCATTCTTGGATGATTAATTGTGCTTAATGTAGTACGTTGCTGGTGTTAAATAGAAAAGGAAGCACCAGACGTGGACTTTGAGTCTCATTGTATGTTTAATTTGGACCTATCGAGCAACATCTATGTATTTATTGCACTAGTCCTATACAACAGGATGGAGGTGTATGGCATATCTGTTATAGGAATATTATCTGCAGTGTACATCGTTGCATGTCTAGACCATCTATGGCTGCTCAGCCTTCTTTGTGGTTAGGTGCCCCGGGTGGAAGGGGCATCGCATTTTTGTCTGATGAGACAATAATTTGATCACTCAATTTACTAGCTACCAATTGATGGTTTGTTTATTCTTCGATTGTTTCTAGTATAATGTTCCTTGTACTCAATTTAGTATTAAGTACAGGAAGGTGATAAACTGAAAAACCAATGTGCACTTTAAGCTACAAAGTACAGATATTGAGAAGGATAGGGATGTGTAGATGGAAGGAGTGTATCATAGGTTGCCGCATCCCTTTTTTTTTCTTGTTGAGAAGCAGATGGGGCATTGGATTTCAAATTTAACTGGCACATGGTTGTACCTTGTTTTGATTCGATGTGTCGTATGCATTGAGTACTAAATTTGGCTTGTGACCAGTATCTTTTAAATTTATGGGTGAAATTTTCTATTTTTTTCCTTTAATTGTAGGTGCACAATCATCTCCAGGTTATGGATTAGCCTTTTACAGTTTCTTATGCAACTTATCCTACCTTGCAGATAACTAATGGATCACGGAAGCCTGGAGAGAAAAAACGTGCCACAGCTGAGAAAAACGTGAGCTTGAGTGTTCTTCAGCAATACTTTTCTGGGAGTCTCAAGGATGCAGCAAAGAGCATTGGTGGTAAGCCTGCAGACTTATTAGTATTTCAATGATCTTTCATTAAAATAAATGGATAGAAAAATAAGGCCACACAAAACAACCAATGGCCAACAAACGGGAGACAATAGAACTTAAAAATGATCCCAGCTATTGGTCATCTATGGGTATCGGGTAACTTCAGAAAAGTTCTTTGGTACGAAATAGAGATGTAAAAATCCATTAAATCTCAAACTTCCTCTCATGACTTATTTAGACTCAAAACAGTTCTCTTTTTTTTTTTCCCTAACCAAATACTTTATTTATGGAGGGATTGAAAATAATTTCCTCCATCTCATTGAATACTGGGCTATGCCATAAACAACACCACACCTTTGTAGCAAAAGGGCAAAGCCTTAGAGGTGGTTTAGTTTGTTCGAAGTGCACTTGCACTGAATGCACTAGTTGGGGCCAAGGACAAATGTGGATACTCTCTAGATTAAGTGTAAGGTTTTAATCCTCTTAAGGGTAAGAAACTAAGACTCAACAGAACTACACAAGTAGTTATGACTAGGAGAAATTGAGAATCGAAATGACTCTTTGAGTGATAGAGAGGAGGGAAGTCAATTCATTGATCTCCTGTAGTGAAATAATAACCAAAAGAACGAGAAGTTGTGATTGACTGGTATTGTTTTGTTGTGAGATGAAGAAACCTCCCGAAAAACATGTTTTGCAACTATCCCTTGAAAGAAGTTAATAAAAATACAAACAATCGATTGGCAATGGTGGGTCACCTTCCATAGGTTCCTGAAGGTGCTTAAAGATCCCGGACTAGAAACCCATTTATTGGGGCGGATCCCACACCAAATCACATTACCTAATGCCACAAAGTTGGTCTGAGGTTCTACAGAAACCTGCATAACCATTTGGATAGAAGGGTGATGTTTGTACCATCAAGATTCTCCACATTACCACGTTCCTCTTACAATGTTGTCATTGAAACCCAATTAACTAAATGCAATCTTCCTCCGTCTAACCCATTTCATTAATGTCCCATATTAATTCCCAACTTCACCTTAACTGATCCTGACTGTACAAGAAAAGAGAAGTTATACGAAATCCCGCTTGATTCAAATTGATTCAACGTGAGTCTGCCTTGAGAAAATAATCTTTCAGTAAGAGAGCCTTTCTCGAACCTTAATTATAATTGAGTCTGTACAGTATTCATACTCCCTACTTCAAGTTTTATGCCGAGATCGTTCAGGTTTTCTTTGACCTAGAATTTAATTTTTTGGAACTTATATTTTCTACTTTCTAGCCCTCATTTTTAAATGATTAAACATAAGGAAGACTGCAAGTTACAAATATGTATTTTAGTCATTGCTAGTAAAATCCCTGTATTTTCAAGAGTTACAATCTACTCTGGTGCAAGAAGTATGCATTTAACATGTTCTATCATGTATATCTCTATTGATCATTAATGGATTTAACCTTGTTTTTGAGAATAGGTCTGAGGTTGTTATGGTGCCGATGCATTTAATTATTCTATTACGGATCAGCTGTGTGTATACATAAATTAAATAAGTAGTAGGCATTTGCCTTTTTATTTTTTTATTTTTTGTGTGTGTTTGTGTGTGAAAAAGATTGAGGTCATTCATGAATAAAACAAGAGTTAGTGTATTTGAATATGATATGAAAGGTGAGCCATTTCGCCTGGGACTTGTTATGCCGAGTATATCATTGACTGAATATAATACTGTCAAGAACTAGAAAGAGGGAGGGAAGAAAAGAGAATGTGATGGAACTTGAATAATCTATTCAAATGTCAACCCCTACAAAAAAGATTTAAAAGGAGGTTTATATGTGCCCTTAACTAGTGTTTTAATTTATTTTAAGCAAAAACTTATTTCAATATATTCATACTAGAATAGGCTCCATTTTATCACTAACTTCATTTTTGTTTTTGTATTTCGTTTTGGGTGGTGAATTTTCAGTTTGCCCAACAACCTTGAAAAGAATATGCAGGCAGCATGGGATTTTGAGGTGGCCATCCCGAAAAATAAACAAAGTAAATCGTTCGTTAAGGAAAATACAGACAGTTCTCGATTCTGTCAAGGGGGTGGAGGGTGGATTGAAGTTTGATCCAACCACAGGTGGTCTTATGGCAGCCGGCTCTCTTATTCCAGAACTCAATGGACACAATAATCTTCTCTTCTCTGATAATAACCCATCTATAAGAAATCTCGAGCCATTCCTTCAGGATGTAAGTTCTGTACCTTCTGCAACTTTCAGTAGTCAGAATTCCACCATGAAATTGGAAATGGACGAGTCTGCTGTCGCTATATCCCAAAGAATGTCTTCGAGAAATGTTATGGTCCCAGAAGAGGAACCTAATGTTTGTCAGCTTGATTGTAGCGAAGGTTCAAAATCCATTGGGATAGATGCTGCATCATGCCAGCTTGCTGGCTTGGATATGATGACTTGGGATGTCTCAGGGAATGTCCCAGGTTCCATTGTTGCTAAAAAAATTAAGAGATTGGATTTTTCAGAGAATGATTTTAGATCAAGTGGTGCTGACTGTCCATTTTTGGCCAAGAGTTCAAGCTCTTTTGCAGCTGTTGATGAAGTGTGTACCGTGTTGCAAGGGGACGATGGAATCACTGAACATTACCAGCCTGCTACTTCGAGCATGACGGACTCATCGAACGGCTCTGGCTTATTGATGCATGGAAGTTCATCCAGCTGTCAAAGCATCGAGGAGGGGAAGCATTTGCAAGAAAAAATTAGCTCTGTTGACAGTGATTCCAAGATTATTGTAAAAGCTTCATACAAAGAAGACACGGTTCGATTCAAATTTGATCCTTCTTTAGGATATCTCCTGCTCTATGAAGAAGTTGGAAAGAGATTCAAGTTAAACCAGGGGACATTCCAGCTCAAATATCTAGACGATGAAAAAGAATGGGTAATGTTAGTAAGCAATTCAGACTTGCAAGAATGTCTTGAGGTAATGGATGAAATCGGCACCAAAAATGTGAAGTTTCTCGTTCGAGATGTCGCGTGTTCCGTGGGCAGTTCTGGCAGCAATAGTTGCTTCCTGTCTGGAGGTTCATGACAAAGGTTGGATGTCTCAGCCAAAGATAAAAACTCAATCATGTGTCAACAGCATTCTCTTCGACATGTCACTAGAAATGTTACAGCTCGAAGCCAGTACACAATACATCCTTTCCCTTCCACACTTCTTGATCTCTTCTCTGTTTTCAAGCTTCAATTGAAAGCACACCAATATTTGGGTCGGGTTGGATCGAGGTGCAGCTCAACGTCGCGTTGAGTTCGAAGTATGGTTGTGTTATCTTATGCCAGGGGATCAGGAAATGCAGGAAGGGGAAGTAAGTTTACTTTCTATATATGTTGAATAGGTTTGTAAATGATAAATTAGGAGAGTAGTAAGTTGTTTGATTTAGTGGGGAATGAAAGCATATTCTGTTTGAGAATGCCAAGTTCCTATACCCTGTAATCATATTTACATTAGCCAAGAGGTTATAGAAATTACTTTATATTCAATATTATTATTTTCTCGCTGTAATATAAGTTTTAAAGGAAGTCTGTTATTGGTAGCTGTGGGATGATATCTCGGCCAAGAATGTCAATTTTGGAAAACACGTAATATGCAGTGTTGTTAAGACTATCTTTTGAATGTTAGACACTGTGTTTATGTCATATTTCAATTGGAGGGTGAGGATTATATCTTGTAAGCGTAGATTAGTCTTTTACATGTATTTTAGGTCTAAATTTTGTTATGGTTCTTTTCACATTAAGACGGATGCAACGTGTTAAGATTATGTATTTTTGTAGTGCCTGTAGTATTATGTATATTTTTTGCATTGAATATTTCGACATTCAACGTCATCGTCATATGTATTTTGTTGTGTTTGAGCTCCAAATTTGATGATTCAAATGTCGTTGGAATCATTGTTTCGAACTATGGACACTAAAATAGTCAATAAACAAAAATAAGTTTGTTATCATCAAAACATTAATTAATTAATTAAAATTAATTAATTTGAGATTAAGGACCAAAAAGTCAACACTTTAGTTCTATTGTCAATTATTTAATAGATAGATCAGGTGACTTCAAATATTTATATTAACATGGTGATGAAGGCATCTATTGGAGTTGTATAGGTTAGTTAAGACGAGTATAAGCAAGGTGTTATAGAGAACAAAAACGACGCGACGCCCATCACAGTGCCTCCGCACCGACCCCACCTCGGTGCTGGCCTCTCACCTTGGTCCAAAGCCAAGGTGCAATGTGGTTTCCTCCGCTTGGATCCAATGGCCAGAGGTTAAACACCCCTGTTTGGGGTCGAGCCCAACATCAACCCTCTCCTATCGATGGACAATCGTTGAGCCTCGACAATACAAAGTTAGGGCTAGATTAATAGACCTAACCCTAAGGCAATGCAGTCTCCATACTAGAAACTGACTATTTCTCTACTCTCATTGCTGACCTAAGCATCGGAGTCCGTGTGGCAAAGGTCACACCGGTTTAGATCGGATTTGTTTTTGCAGGTGTTCGCTCCCTTAATCATTGCATCAACACAAAGTATATATTATGATCTAAATTAGGCCCGTTCCTTTTTCGCTCATGAGTTACGACATAACTTATGCCTTAAAAAAGGCTTGCCTCTCCTCTAATAATCCATTTTTCCCTTTCTTGTTGGTGTAAAAGTAATCCAAAATAATTAATGGTAATAGAAACTTTCTTTTTCTAGTAACAACAAAATCACATTTGAAATTTAATACCTATCTCAATCCGACTAAAGATTTCAATATATGTCCATATCAGACGTTAGTATATATATATTTGAATTTGTCATTCATCTGCTTAGTACTAACAACCAAAATGATTTTACCTTTTTGTAAGAATGGAAGGACTAAAATAAATATCTTGCAAATTTATAGAGTAAAATGAAATAGGATTAAAAGTTGGTTGGCCAAATAAAGGATAAATTCTATTTTCGTCCTTTTAACTTTTAGGATTACTCCACTTTTAACTTTTGTTCTTAAACATTCAAAATATATATTTTAGCTTCTAAATTTTCAAGTCTATTTGATGTTAAAATTTTAAGATGTCTATTTTAACTCATGGATTTTAAAAAGTAACTATTTTTGTTATCGCTATTATTTTGCTATAATTTATTTAACAGATAGATAATGTGTCTGTGATGGTGTGTATTAATGTGTTGATGTAGATATATGTTTGAACCATATAGATTGATTGATGTGGGGAATGAATATTTGATGTTACGAGACAAAGATTAAAATTGTTATTCAAAGTATATTAACTAAAATATACTTTTTAGAAGTTGAAGGACCAAAATATATATTTAGGATTTTTTTTAATGGCTAGAATGATAAATAAAAGGGAAAAATCACATATTTGGTCATTAAGATTTGAGGTAGGTGTCAATTTAGTTTCGAAGTTTCAAAACAAGCACTCTTGGTCTCCGAAGTTTCAACTAGTGGGTCAAAGCATTCTCGAGGACCATTTAGAACAAATTTTCAAACTTCAAGAACCAAAATTGTATATTTTGAATCTTCAGGGACTAAAAGTATATTTTTCCCTAAATCAAATGTTCATTTGAGTATAGCTTAATAGATAAGACATATTTACCGTTTTAAGATCAAACGTTCGATCTCCCATCTCTACATTTATCGTAATAAAAGAAACAACAAACAAATAAAAATAAATAGAGTTGAACGAACAATCAACAAGAGAATGACAATACTTTTTTTTTAAGTTTGATAATTACAAGAATAGGATATCAGACCATCGATCTTTTAGATGACAATAAATATCTTATTTCACCGAGCTAAATGAGAAGATTGTTTATACAATTCAACGGTTAAAATTTTCAAATTTAGGGAGGAAAACCAATTGCAAAAACAATTCTCAAATATAATTAGGTAGTAGTGGGAAAATGAAAGAGATGATTTTCCGAGATGCCACCACTTGGCTTCTTGGAATTGCTTTGGATGTTGAACGGATCCTTCTTTCTAACTTCCAAAAACTTGGTCAACGCTTGTTGGACAAAAATGTCATTTCACAAGCTTCCTTTTCTTTTTAAATCTATTTAGTGCACGAACGACAATATTTTTAAAGATTTCAAAAGTTTAAGATAAAATTATTGAACGCGTTAGTATTAAATTTACATCGATACGGCTCTTGCTCTGATGTTTGACAGCCGTGTCCCCCCCTATCTAGTAAGGTAAGTGGTCCGGATAAATTGATATTTTTATTGTATTGTAAAAAAAATTCGATGAAATATTAGAAAATATCAATTTTTGATCTTGTGAAATGTTTATTTGTTAATTTAGGGGTAAAATAGAATTTTGGTCATTGAAATTTGGACTTAGTTTCTATTTGGTCCGCGAGTTTAAAACATAATCATTTCTTTGTCCATCATTGAAGTTTTTAAAGTAACATGTTTAATCCATGAAGTTTGAATTTAATTTTTAATTGGTCCCTAAAGTTCGAATTTGGTTTCTAATTGATTCATGAGCTAAGTTGACCGTTAGTTAATCTAACAACGTTCTTCATTCTCTTTTGACTAAATAACAGAGTTTAGTCAATATATGTTAACTGTCATATCATTATTTCGTTAGGTCAATTAATCGTCGACTCAATTTAGAGATAAATTATAAATCAAACTTCAACTAAGGGATTCAATTAGAAACCAAATTCAAACTTCACGAAACAATTCAAACTTTAGGAATCAAATATATCACTTTTGAAACTTAAGAACTAAATCTCAATGACAAAAAATGGTGAATTTTTAAATTGAGAGACCAAATAAAAACTGAAGTGCAAACCTTAAGGACCAAAATGTATTTTACTCTTAATTTTTTTTAATTTGTTACTTTTATAACTTTTCCAAAAATATGTATCGATGTTGATATTGACATCTTATTGATATTTTCACGGACACTTCCATAAAATTAAGAGATCAACCTTTAAAACTACAAAAGTCTCACTATTTTGCTCGTATGTTCTTTTCCTTCCAAAACTTTTTATATTATTTTGTTTATGAATAACAAGATTATTACTTCATTTAAATTAGTTCTTAAATAGCCAAGATTATTACTTCATTTAAATTTGTTATTAAATACCACGTGGCTAGACACTAGATAGACTTGTTAATTAACCTAACTTTTTAGTACAGATTTGAGTCATAGAAATTTGATTATATATTTTTCACAATTTATGAATAGTTGTTTCATAGATATACCATAAGTGTATCTAAGCTTAATTTAAAATTATTTATTATTATTATTATTTTTAACAAATGTGTTCAAGCTTATCAATTGGGAAGTTCGGGCTTGCCTTGACCAAAACAATATTTTTGATCTTCTAGGCTTAAGCCTAAACCGAGCTTGAACTATAATCTTTGGGATCGGGACCATGTTAGCCTAATAATAACGATGAGTTCCAAACCGATCAAAGAATATATATATTTCAAAGACTAAATTATTAATATTTTTTTTTAAAACAATTAAGTATATCTCACATGCTTTGAGGATTGTTCATTGAATGTTTATTTAATCATTCTCCAAAAAAGAGAAAGAAAAAAGAAAAACTCTTTTTGGTGTTTGAGTTTTTTTTCTTTCTTTTTCTTTTTTTTTTTCTTACGAAATTTTATGGCTAAGTTAGGGATATTTTGTTTTGGCTAAATTAAGTTAGTTTGTAAATATATATGTTATTGGCTAATTTCTGGTTGAATTTGGGCAATTTAGGGTAATTTGGGTAATTTTTGTTTTGGTCGATAACTGTTGATGTCGAAATTTGGTCTCCTCAGATATCACCAAATTAGTACCAATCTCCTAGGTTCGGAATGGATCGACGTGACCTGCAAAACAGAATAACACTAGGACCGGTTTTGCTTTGGGCACACAAGCGCTTAAGTTAGTATCGGGGAAGTCGAGTGAGGAGAGTAGGAGGACAGTCGGGGTTTCAGGTGTACCTTTTATTAGGTGTGACTCATTTCCTTATTTATAGTTCTTCCTTCCCTCCTAGGTATCATTATTTGAACTCTAGGTCATTTACATCATTGGGCTTCTTGGGCCGTGAGATACTTCGTTGCGGGCTCTAACATCAAAACAAGGTCGAGGTTCTACAAATACAAGTTGGCCTGGACAGGGACCGAGAGAGAAGTCGAGAGGTGTTCTCGACTAATCGGCGCCGAGGTCGGGTCGGTCATAGAGTGGGCCGGCTCCGGTTGGTAGTAGCTACGGGGTTCTTCCTTCTTCCCGGTTCAATTCTCATTTTTGTTTGGACCGTTTTGCTTCCTATAACAATAACAATTTTATGTTTTCAAAAGTTATGTTTTTTCTCGCTATTTCTTTGGTATGTTTTTTACTTTTTTTTAATAACACATCAAAATTGTTAGTCCAAATTTTTGGAAATCAAAAAATTTTTTGAAAACTAAATTGGTTTAGATTTTGAAAATATTTTTAAAAAGTTAACCACAAGACCATGAAATAGAACTAATCATTGTAACCTTAATTTAAAATACATATATTATTAAAAGACCAAAGGGTGATCAAAGAAGCCAGCTTATTTCGCACATAGGTTTAAGGTTTTTTTTCCTTAGTTATTATTTGGATAAAGAGTTTAGACATTTTTGCAACTTAATTTTATTAGTTGAATTTTGAGTAGTTTGGGCAATTTTTTTTATTTCATTTCAAGGAGATAAGAAGTTCATTAGTTATTCAAAATTTGATAAAATTGAGAATTAAAAATTAGAATTCCACAACTCTTTTTTACCTAAAAAGTTTTATACAATTCTTAAAAATGTATATCTTGTTCTTTGGCCATCTCTTCAAAAACAAGAAAAATAAATCATATTTTACCATTTAGTATCTATCATAAAAATTCAGTAGTTAAGGTAAAGCATCAAACTTGGGAAATCATATAGTTACATGCTAAAGTCGCTAAATTATTATAAATTTTATGTTAAGTTATAAAAAACGTTACGCTCCTGAAAGTTTAGAGTAGGCTTCCATTTCTATAATGCCTCTATATTTCAAAAAATTCATTTCTACCTTCAACCTTTAAAATTATTTGAAAACAACATTCCTGTCAACTTTTATATTAGGAAAAAAAAAAGGAAATGTGATGTGGTAGGTGATATGCCGATGAATTGTAGAAATAGAGGTACGTACACATGGTCATATCATATGTAGTTTCAATCATGTCCTTGATGCTTCAAAAGTTGCATTTCAACCCTTAACCTTTAAAGTAATTTCAAAAAACTATTCTATTGAGTTATCCATTAAAAAGAAGATGAAAATAGTATGATGTTTCATGGAGTTATAAAACAGAAGTTACACGTGGGCACAAATGACAATCGAAGAGTTTAGTCACATTCTAAATGATGCCGAGTAGAGAGGGGAAACAGATTTTGAAATAAGAGTTTTAATCGAAATTGCATTCTATTAGCTTTTTGTGCATAACTTAGGGTGTGTTCAGTCACTTTTGTCATTGTAAAAATCACCCATCTTTCCATTGATCATGTTTGACAAATTAAAAAATTGATTTTAACAATTTTAAAATCACTTTAAATTGATTTTTAAGGTTTCACTTAACCGTAATTTTGAAAAATCAATTATACTTAAATTTTTTTTTTCAAAATTACTCCCCTATCATCACTGCCAGACACACCCTTAATGATTCATGTGGTGTTACACCATGATAATTGGTAACCACAAATCTTGTTTTTGATAGTAACAATGTAAAAGACAAGTAAAGAAATATAAAATAATGCAATATAAGTGACTACACTATTCCTAGTAATAGTTCAAAGTAGAATCGTTCCCCATTTTTCTGTGGGGGTAATTTTGGATTTTGAATTTACTTATTTAGGTCTGTTTGGCAACGTTCGTGTTTGTTGTTTATGTCGTTTTTTATTTTTAATGAAGAAAAATGAATTGTATGGCTCCAACATCCACGAATTCAAGTATGATAAAATAATGTTTTCATTTATATTTTGGAACAAATTAGAAATAGGAACCAGAAATAAAAAACTTGTTTGGGTTGTTTCCAAAATGTATATACAATTGTGAGAAAGTTAAAAAAAAAAAAAAGAGAAACAAGAAAGTTAGTTTCAAAATGCTTAGATTGTTTAAAAAAGTTGGAAACAAGAATCAGGAATATTATCAAAGGAATCCTTAAGAGTAAAAAAGACATAGTGGTATAATTGAAACATATTCCAAAGTTAGAGGAGAATAATTGAAAGCACACTCATATTCTTGTAGGTTCAACTCACCACCACGTTACCTGCCTTGTCATATTTTCATTTTATTTTTAATCGAAAGGTTGACAGAATGATTGTTTATTAACAATTTTAAAGACGAAAGGTATAATTAAAATTTTTAGGTTAAAAAACACATTTGGTCCTGTACTTTTACTAAAATAACAATTTAGTCACTCAACTTTAACTTGTAACGATTTAGTCCATGTACTTTCCCTAAAGTAACAATTTAGTCCCTGAACCTTAAATTGTAACGATTTAGTCTCTATAGTTTAAAATTTGTAACAATTTAGTCCCTATCGTTAAAAATTTTATTAAAATTAAGTGTTAAATTTTGTCATATAACAATTTAATTTTTCTAATTCATAAACATATTTGGTCCCTCCTTAGTTTATAAATCTATACATGCAAGAAACTTAAAAAAAAATTAACGATAAGGATTAAATCTTTACCAACTTTAAATTACATGGACTAAATTATTACATATTAAAGTTCAAGGCTAAATTGTTACCATTTAAGAACTTCGACGCAATTGATCACGGATAAAAAAAAAATGTTAAAATCGTATGCGCTGCCTGAATTCCTTCATAGAATATTGATATTGTGTGACTATCATTTTCTAAATTATACTCAATGTGAGAGTACAGAGATTAGATCGTTACAAACTAAAGTTTAGAGGACTAAATTGTTTTACTTTAGCGAAAGTAGTAATTTCTAAAACCATAGTAGCATAATTGAAATCTACCACCCAAATTACTACTGTTTTATATAATTTAATATAAATTTTAATCTATACGAACTAATTAATTAGTTCTAAATTTGTGTTTCATTTGAATGTTCAATCCTATTGCTACGAAGTTAATTTAAATATAGCTCGATATTTCATCTCCGATAAAAAAGTGGTGAGTTTGAATAAAAAAAATTCATAGAAAACAAAAGATCATGAGGATATTGCAATAAATAGACATTTTCCCAAGAAAGTATTATTTTTTAGTCACTCTTTTCAAAACCTATGTTTTCTTAAATGGTTGTTGACATCAGCCTGTATACCAAATAACTTTACCTACCTCTCTACTATCTGGCTCTCCATCTCTTCTTGCTCTCTCTCCCTCCCTCGGTCTCTCTCTCCTATCTCTCGATCTTTTTTGCTCTCGCTCTCTCTCTTCTCTCTCTTCTCTCGCTCTCTCGCTCTTGCTCTCTCATCTTTATTCAGTGGAGGAACAGTAAAGTCATTTAATATCTAAGTGTCAACAAATACCTAGAAAACTTGTATTTTGAAAAATGGGATTAGAAAACAAAAAAGGCCGTGAAATGCAAGAATATGATATAAAAAATGCCAAATTACGGTGGGACCCTCCAAAAGAGAGGAGAGAGAGAAACAAAGAGAATTGAGAGGATAGGAACGTTTTCTTCATTGGGTTTATAAAAAAATGGAAATGTTGAAATGATAATTGGAATACTTTCCGCGGAGGCTGAAAGGAAACCGACTGGATAGATATGGATCCTTCTTAGCAACAAGATTTCCCCATAATACAGAGAGAGACTTTGATCTCTCCCCAATTCTGATGCACTTTCTCTGCCATTTCCATGGATTCCAACCCTCCTCAACCTCCAGGTTTGTTCAGATTCATCCCTCTCTCCAAACCCCATCTTCTTATGCTCTTCAAAATCTCCATTTTCGTCTCTTAATTCCCTTTCCCCATAACAATTGGGGGTTTTTTGAGGTGGGGTTGTGCCTATCCTTTTCTCTGGTCGAATTCTTGAATTTGTTGTGGATGGAATTTCATGGGCTGCCACTTTGGCGTTTTAATCGCGTACCCTTTTGTTTTCTGGCGACAAAGCCCTAGTTTAGATTGTACTTTCTTTGCTTTCCTTTGTTTTAGGGTTGGATTATCTTGTTGGTAAATGCCCAAGAAGTTGAGTTATGTGACCTCTCTTGTTTCCGGTTTTCGGGTTCAAGAAATTGTCTGATGATGCGATACTTGGAAATTGAGTTGTAATCTCTAAATTATGATCTGAATCAATCATGTTTTCATGCTCAGAGAAGGGGGAAAATTATCTTGCCATTAGTGGAATCTGTTTGTTTCTCTCGCCAGTTAATTTTGTTTTCGCTGGATAATCTTAAAATACCGTTTGATTTAAGCGATCTCTTTATTTGCGTTCGCTGCTTTGTGATGGCGGTATTCTTACTCAGCTTTGGGACTCTAGAAATTTTCTTTTGTTCTCATTGTTGCAGCTACTAATCCTCCACCGAAACCTTGGGAGCGAGTTGGGGGATCATCTGGTCCAGCACCTTTTAGACCTCCATCAGCTGGAAATACAAGTGATGTAGTTGAGGCTTCTGGAACTGCAAAACCTGGAGAAATCGTTTCTGGTTCTGATAGGACTACTGCTGTTAATCGGAATTCGCTCGGTCGGCCTGTTCCATCGAGGCCTTGGGATCAGAACTATGGGAATAACAGCTACGGAGGTTATGATTTAAATTTTATGTTCCCCTTTATGACTGATGTATGTTTTCCCTTGTACTATATGATATTCTTCCTTGGATTGTGAGGTTATTTTTTGTTGTACTCAATGCAGGTTATGGTTCAACTTCAACCATGAACAATTCTCTTTACGGTTCTGGGATGTACGGTTCTTCTTATGGAACCGGAGGAATGTATGGTGGTGGAATGTATGGTAACAGCATGTATAGAGGAGGAGGTTATGGTGGACTTTATGGATCTTCTGGTATGTATGGAAATTCTGGTATGTATGGTGGTGGAATGTATAATAGTGGTTTTGGAGGTCCAATGAATGGTTATGGAATGGGGATGGGTGGTCCTTATGGCGGGCAAGATCCAAATGACCCATACGGTCCTCCCTCATCTCCACCGGGATTTTGGATGTCATTTCTGCGAGTGGTAAGCAATCTACTAACTACTAATCTCTGTTATCGTCACCATTGTTATTATTTGAAATCGATTTTTGTACGTGGCAACACTTTTGCTCCAAGTATGTTCTTAAACCATGCTTTATTCTTTTGAACAATTGATAGTTCGATTCTGGAAGTGTTTACTTTCATCTAATTACTTTTTAAAATTTCTTATTTTCATGACTTTAAGGATGAATTGATGATAATTATGGGTGTTCTCTGCTTTTTCAACTAAGATTATAAATATTTGTAAAAAAGAATTGTTCCCATGTTCTGTAAAAAAGAATATTTGTAAAGTACTCGAGGTTCAACTCCTGAATTCTCTCCTTTTTTCTTCTGTGCAGATGCAGGGTGTCGTAAACTTCTTTGGCCGAATATCTATCCTTATCGACCAAAACACACAGGCCTTCCATATGTTCATGACTGCACTACTTCAGGTGTGCCCTTTGACTTTACCCCCCTTGAATGCCCCCTATAAAAGTTTCATGGATTATACTGACCATCAGCAAGAATGAGTCCTGTTTAAGATCCACTGTTGAAGACTATAAAAACAACGTTAGTGGTTGTAGATGTTTGGGGCCGTTTGGTGAAGTTCATGTTTTCTGTTTTTTGTTTCTTCTTTTTTCTTTTGTACTTAAAAAAGAAACAGAAACGATGTTTGCTAACTTTCTTGTTCTCTACTATTTGAAAAAAAGAAAAGAAAAAAATAAAGTAGAAGTTCTATATGCAAATTAATTTTTCAAATTAAATATTCAAAATTTTTGTGTTATATTTATTTTTTTGATATTTATTATATATTTTATAAGTAAACAATGACGAAATAATGCTTTTATCTATGTCTTTTAGAAAACTAAAAAATAAAAACAGGAACAAGATTTTGTTGTTTTCAAATTTTTACATTGGAAACGTTTTCTTGAAAATAAGAAATGAGAATCAGAAGCAGTTATCACAAACACTTGCGTTCCTCAAAAATTAGAAA